>NC_060270.1:128568679-128764849 GCF_021613505.1 Equus quagga | reverse complement strand
TCACCACACCCTTCTCTCATTGTAGTGTGTGGTTACAACAATTCACCCCAGGTTATTCCTGTTCTTCAGGGGATAGCAGTGTAACCATTACTATCATCACCATGAGCACTAATTTTGACCCTAATTACATGGTACAAGTGCAGAAAGAACTTTACCAACTAAGCTCTTACTCTGAACTTCATATCTCAGGCAGTCTTTGAATTCAACGTGCCCCTGAAATGTCCTCCCCATCTCCTTAGTTCAAAGCTCATTTCTTCAAATATTAAAAATCTCCTAGAAGAGTCTTTAGTAAGCACTGCTCTCTAATAAGGAAAAAGCCCGAATGAAGCTTGAAAGATGGAACATGCACAATCTGAGCTTTTTCTTCAATTCTTCTTTCCTCTGCCCTCCCTGTGCTTGTCTCTCTCGCTCTTGTGTACACACCCACTCGTACATATTTTTGGAGGCAGAAGAGCACTGCTTGCTTTTTGGGCAAATTAAATTGCAAAGAGAAAAGAATGTTGATGTAAAATTGAAATACACTTATCAGACTAACGAGCGCTTATGGAAAAGCTTTCCCTGAACACCTCCCGGAGCACAGCCTCCTTCCCGTCGGAGTCCTACCCACAAACCATGGGACCTCCCAACCCCCAAAACCTGTTAGACAGTGAAGAGCATTTGAAGGCAAAATTAAAAGCCTGCAAATTGTAGTCACAAAGTGATTGGTGGGATGTGATCGCGGGAAATGGGGGCAAAAATAAACCATTCTTCTGCTTCCTTCTCTCTTTGTTGTTTTCTTGTCACTTTAAAAAAGCTGGAAATGCTGAGGGCCTTAGGGACCTCCTGGACACAGAAGATAGTCTAAAAATACTTTTGTTTAAAATTTTTAAAAGCCATCCACTCTAGAATTTGTCTTCTTTCGAAGTAATCTGTTACCCAAGGCTGCTGTAATTTGGCTTTCGGCAGTAACCACTAGTTATGCCAGAAACAGATCATAAATAAAGTCTCGACAAATGCAGTGTTTTATTCCAGAGGCAGCCAGCAGATGCTTGTGTACCCCGCGCTCTCTCGCTGGCCAGATTCGTTTTGCACCATGCTTTTACGCTGCATGCCTTAGAACAAAACACATTGAAAACGTGTCCTTTGGCCACTTGGACCTCCTCAGATCACTCACTGTAGCATTCTTCAATAATAATGAAGAGTGAACTGTCTTTTTAAAGGCTCTTCTGATAGTCAATAGCTTACCACACAGCTCCACATAGGCAAGGAGATCACAGGCAGAGTAATCAGTACTCCAGAGATGTTCTTCAATTGTCAAAATCCTGTAATGTGTCAAGTGTGGGAAGAAGGACAAGGCAAGGCAACGTAAACCTAAGGGAACCTAAATCTCAAGTTTCTCTGTGGACTGTCGATCAAGTGTATGATTATAATTTCTGATAACCTCATCTTCCCCTTCTGTGACATTCATATTATAGTGGAAATGATGAAACCTTTCATATCTAGCACCTTCTCTTCAGAATACTGTTATATTTGGACAAATAACATTGCTGCTTTACCAAATGGAATAGTAACAAGACCTTAAAAATCAAGCTTTTTTCCTTTCTGTGCTGATAGAAAGAGCAGAAAGGACTTACCCTTGAAATATAGCCCAAAGTGATAACTCCATGCAACCAAAAAGTAAGCATTGGCTGCAGTGACTGTGGGAAACATGATGGAGTTTTCCACTCATTACAAGCATTCTCCTAAGCTCAATAGACAGAATTTCCTTAATTGAGGAACAGGCCGTACCAATGAATTTTTATGAGTTTATTCATTCTGGAAATTTTCTTCATAATGCAGTCAGTTTATTATATTAAAAATGTATATCACAGCTCAAGCAGTTTTGTAAAACAGGCATTAATACAGTACTGTGTCTATTTATTTGTACCTTGGGGATGTAAGGCAAAAAAAAAGAAAACAACTGCTTACTGCTTGAAAAATCATAGCCATCCAACAACTAATGGCTGTGGTGTTGGAAGTCAGGAAAATGCTTCCATTGCACCCCAGTCAAGTGGTTGGGGTTGGTTATAATGAGATAGAAGCGTTAGTCAAAATTGAATCAAGATGTAGCAGAATTGAATCTTAGTTCTCTTTAATGTTAGTTGAAGATAAGACATGAAGGAAGATAACTGAAGTGCGTTGTTTGTCATTATGACCCTTTAAACTACTGTATGGTACTTCTAGCCCACAGAGCATCCTTGAGTACGTCCACACACCCACTGTCATTTAGACTTTACTGTCACTATTGGATGCCGGTCCCTATTTCTAATACAGCCATAAGAGTTCCTGCTTGTTTCTGTGGCTACTGACACTAATAGTACTGGCATGGGAAGTCTTAAAGCTATTTTTAAAGATGAAGGGTGCCCCCCAAAAGCAAACCTAAAGTGGAATCCAATTGTGAGCTCTTTACGTACCCATAGTGTCTTACATGATATCTCTTAATATGTTACTCTGGTTAAAAATAAAAACTGCATATGAAGTCTTGAAAATTAAAACAGGAATGCTTATCTTTTCTTTAGTGTAATTACAATTCCTCCTTTGAACTTCCCAAATAAAATACTCCCATGCAACCCCATAGGAAATCAACACTACTCAGCTTTCACTAGTCCGTAAATGGGGAAAGTAGTTCAAGGCTAATCACCAAACCATTAATTTGGCACTGGGTGCTCTCATGCAAGTTTCCCAGCCGGTATTTTCCAATGGCTTGTTGGAAGATTTTCTTTTTGGATTTGAAAGAGTTGCTAGAAAATGTGCAATTGGAAAATAATTTACACATACAGACACACACGCAAATTACAGGCTGTCGCTATGGGGCTCTCTATAAAGCTTGCAAATTCAGAAAATAGGATATTCTCATTCTCTCAATGAATCAGAAATGTAGCGGTCCACATGACTAAGGAGATGACTAAGCAGACGCTTTGGAGAAAAGCTTGCAAATCGGGCTGTAGGGGAAATGCTGTCATCAGACTCTTAAAAGTCAATGTGGAAAATTAATTAAAATACTTTTTAGGTCATTAACTTTTCTAGTTTTCAGATCCCTTTCTCCTTCCACACCCGTCCCCTTTTGTGTTGTAAGCTAGCCCAATATCAAAAATACTTCGAATGAGAGAGGAGCTCTGAAAACCAAACCAGGAGTTTCTGTTAGCTGTTTTTCCACAATATTTTTATTGGCCAGGAGCCTATCTTCTGAGAATAATCTATTTTTTCCTGACTTAAAGATTTTAAAATTTCCTGTGGTTGCTATAGGGATGGTATCCTGCATGATGGTAGGATTTTGGTTATTTTGTCCCATGTGATATTTACATCTTTGCAAAGATTCTTTATGGTCTTATTTTTATCCCCTGCCTGCGTGAGATCATTCTTCCAGATGTCCCCTGACAGTAAACACAGAAGTAAACATGCCTTGTTTCACTCGTCTGCCACCATTTGGATGTGGAGGCTTGTCAGTTAATCAGTTCATCTAAGCAACTGATAAGTTGCTTTTCAGTTTTTTCTTCTTCTTTCTTCAGAAGGACCCCAGCTCCCAGAAGTGGCACATCAACATAAGAAGAACAAGTTTATATGATACTTGCAATATCCTGCTCTCTATTCTAGGTTCTATAGGTAAAATAAAATATCTAATCATTGTGTAAACCCTAAAATCTAGAGATGAGAACTGAGGCATGGAGTGGTTAAGTAACTTTTCCAAAATAGTGTATCTGGTAGGTGGCCAAGTCAGGATTTGAACTTGAGCAAATTGTGTCTAAAATCTATGACCTTAGCTACTACTCTATTCTCCCTTATATAGAAATTTACTCATTTTTTCACGTGTACAGAAGAGACAGTCCCAAAATGTTAAGTAAGATAGATGTTTTGTCTGGGGCTGGCCCCGTGGCCGAGTGGTTAAGTTCGCGCGCTCCGCTGCAGGCGGCCCAGTGTTTCGTTGGTTCGAATCCTGGGCGCGGACATGACACTGCTCATCAAACCACGCTGAGGCAGCGTCCCACATGCCACAACTAGCAGGACCCACAACTAAGAATATACAACTATGTACCGGGGGGCTTTGGGAAGAAAAAGGAAAAAATAAAATCTTTAAAAAAAAAAAAAAAAAAGATAGATGTTTTGTCCTTTTTATCAGATGGGGGACATACTACTTTAAAAATGTTAAAGTCTTATTAATTAGAATCACTCTGATTCCAAGCATAATATAGACATTTAAAAATGCTATTATCAAGTTCGTATAAAAACAAATATCTTATTTGAAAAAAAAATATCTTAAAAATTGGCACCATGTGTCATCATGTTCTCTATTGCTTTCTCTTTGCAGCTTAGCATTTTAGAGTAAAATAAAATGCATGTATATTTAAAGGTATACAATGATAAAAGATGCCATTCATTAGATATTTTATAGAAAACATAATCAGGAGCATAGATAAATATGTATTTTGTAATGACAAATGTTGGTTCAAAATTAAAATACATAGTTAACTTTCAAAAAGTTAAATTCCTTGTATTAAATAACATTAATATTAAATAACTAATAATTTAATATTGTTAAATAATTCAGTGTTCTATGTTCTATGAGTAGCACTATATAACATGTACTTTTACATCCTTAAAAGATGAGTTTTGTTCTGTTAAGAATATTCATCTGATTTTCCTCCAAAAAGGGAAGATATTTCAGAAAATCATGGCTGTTTCTTTCATGTAAGTTAACTCACAAGAATGTTTTTTAAAAACTCCTCGAATTTGTATTTTTTGACAATTCCGGAAAACTCCCAAATCATAAATTAGTCATTATTTGGCCTTTAATTATTTTAATCATTCCATCAAAAGAGTTGACATCCACAAAGTCAAATTATAAATAGTCTCACAAATGAATATCATATTTAATAGGGAAATTATGTATGTTGAACCACCTGTTTATTGGCATGCATAGGAGCATTATTTTTTCTTTGAATAAGGTAACCTAAAAAAATAAATGGAAGCAAAACAATTATGTATTTGTCCGTATTATATTTAAGTAAGTTATTTAATCTTTGTCACCCACTTTCTCTCACTTAGGTCATTAACTTTTCTAGTTTTCAGATCCCTTTCTCCTTCCACACCCGTCCCCTTTTGTGTTGTAAGCTAGCCCAATATCAAAAATACTTCGAATGAGAGAGGAGCTCTGAAAACCAAACCAGGAGTTTCTGTTAGCTGTTTTTCCACAATATTTTTATTGGCCAGGAGCCTATCTTCTGAGAATAATCTATTTTTTCCTGACTTAAAGATTTTAAAATTTCCTGTGGTTGCTATAGGGATGGTATCCTGCATGATGGTAGGATTTTGGTTATTTTGTTGGTTATACTTGTTCCAGACAAGAGTCAAAGTATTATCAGATTTACCTTGAAATACACACACACACATACATGCACACACACTTATTAATTTAGCCAATTTTATGATTGTTTACAAAACAAAGCATAGAATCAAGTTAAAAGAAGTATGGAGAATATTTTAATGAAAATGTTTTTGGAGGAGGGACCCATAAAAGGAGCTAGAAGTGGCTTCTATCTCTATTCCACTGTTATTGCATGAAGAAAATGAGACACTCAAAGAAAACAGAAGATGGAATGGGAATAAAAGGATGGAAAGTGTGGAACCAAATTTTTTAAAACATCAGATAAATCCACTTATGATTCTCCAATATCGTACCCCTGACAATTATGAAGAATTAATTTTTCATACTAATCCCTCTTAAAATACAGAAAAATGAGGGAAGATTTTCCTAAGTAATATTTAACAAATGGAATCAGAAAATGAGGAGAGTGATGGTGACGGTGACAATTTGGGGAGGACTCTAAGCCCTGATGAATGAGAGTTTTCCTTGTTTCTCCTTAGTGTACTTGAACACAAATTCCAAAAAGAAAAAACAAATAGGAATTATATGTTTTTCCTTTCATATAACTCGAGTTATAATTTTGTAAGTATTTTGATATCAACCAAGCTTTCAAACTAATCCAGCAATACACGTAGTGTTATTTTTTAAAGAAACTTCTTGTATGAATACGTAGCTAATAAATGTTTAAATGGAATACAGACTGACCTAACTAAGAACAGGACATTATGAAGGAAAATGTCAATCAAAATAAATAGCTGTCATGTACATATGATCTTTCATTGTAAATTGAAGGTGACGTTAAGAATATCACTAAGAAGAGAGTATAGATCTTATATCCTTCAAAGAAACCACTTGATAAATGCAGACAGTGCTACAGGAAGGTGCTTCTACTACTCAGATATTAACAAAAATTTGTTGCTGTCATGGGGATACTTAAATTACAGAAAGAAATAAATCAGGAAATGATGAATGTAATTAATTTTTCTTGAAGTTCAACTGATGCAGGGTAAAAGCATATTTATTATGTGAATGTCTAGCCACCCGTGATATTAAAAAAAAATGAATAAATACCAAATCTGCAATATATGTAAATTAGGCAAGCTTTATCATTGAAGTCCACAGCAAATACAATGAAGTATAGTTACTCACTGATGACTTTAATTTTTTTGTATGGCTTTGCATCAATAAAAACATTAAAAATACATTTATAAAAATAGAAGGCTGATTTTCATGTCTTTTTGCACTTTTTAATATGAACAAATGAACAAAGTGGATGTAATAGCCCCCATACACTAGAAGTTACCTGATGCGTAAAAACTTGCCACAGTGCTGAGCAGTAGAGCACATCTTCAGGGTGGAATCTGAGCAGTTTTCAAATGTCCAGCTCAGATTCTAACTAAGTTAATGAAACAATAGATCAGCATTAGAGTAGAAAAACAGATCAGGCAAGTAAGTGAACAATTGGATGTTTAAAAAAAAATGGAGGAGTAAGAGGGGTTGGGAAGGTCCTTGGTAAACCAAAAAGCCCATGCCTTGTTTAAATGAGCATAAGCAAGTTAATTTCTGTAAAAGTTGTCCTGCATGAATTTGTATCCATACATGCTAGGTCTTCTGATTTTTCATGGGAAGCTGGAAATCTAGATTTTTTTGCAAAACCTCCAAATGTGGGCAAGTAACATAAAACATTGAAATCATCTCTTAGGCCACAAAAGAACTAGTGTCAGTAACTGGTTTGTGATCTTCTTAGAGGTCTTCATGTAGAGTTATCCTTAATAAATAGGCTAAAATCTGATCAATTAGGGAATTGGTTGGTTGGAATACGGTTGGAATCGTACTGCATTTCCTCAATCACGGGTTTATGAATATGAATAGTCTGCTGTGTTTAATCAGTGGTGGCTTTTAATAAATGAGAACTCCTTCAGTCTGTAGATATAATTCTGCCTTCATGTGGCCACTGGATCCCAGCGAAATACCTAACAAATCCTATCAGTCTTCCGTTCCAGACCGTGGACTTTTTTTAGTTAACAATTGTTTATGGTTCACAATGGGACTTTAAATAGGTTCCAATCAGAGAATTTTCTACGCTCTTCCCATCATTTTTCAGTCTTCAGACAGAATTTTCACCCCAATAACAGCAAGGAACCACTATCTTTGTGATACAAATTAATGTACACTCATTCCTTCCTGGCTCTATAATTAGAGAAGTAAAAGTGATATCTTCAATGTTGTAAAATATATATGATCTTCAAATCAAAGGCATCACATTTGGCCCACTGAAAAGTAATTCATTCATTAGAGTAATCTCTATATGCCAAATTAAGTTCATCGTTTCTAGGAGAGTCCAGATTTTCAATCTACATGTAACAGACACCTGATAGCTAACATTTATAAAATGCTTAAAATTTACAAACTACATTCTCATGTAAGATCCGAAATATAATATTTTGATCCTAGATATAGTGAAAACATACATGAAACTCCTCCTTTCCCCCTTTGACTCCCCAAATAGGGTTTTTCAAAAGTATCCCAATGGATTACTTTCTTATGTTTCCTGGAAAGACTCCATTGCCTGAAAGTTATAGATGTGTTTCTGGCTTATATTATCACAGTGTTAAAACATATGGCAGATTTTATATGATGTTTTCAGTTATGTTTGTTCATGTAAGCCTATGAGGATTAAGGGAGATGTTTTATGTAAAGGACTTCACTTAGCACCCTGGATTATAGATGACATTCATAATTACGAATATCCTTGGTCGCCTCTATTTTGACTGTGTTCTTTCCAAATGTACCCATTTTATACAACTTGCCCACTTATACCAATTCCTAAAACAAAATTCCAATCGTAGTAATTCCATACTCCAGCTTGTGCTGTGGATTCTTCCTGCCTCTAGAAGAGGGCATAGATTTCAAGGTCCTCTCTGAGCCTATCTTCCATTGCTTTCCTTTTACCATCATGCTTCATCTAAATTGAACAACCTTCTGTTTCACTTCTCTCTCAGCTCAGTGCCTTTGCTAAAGTTTTCTCATCCACCTGGAATGACTTTGCTACCTCATTCCCTCAGCAATTGTATCCTATAACAATCTTTCATATTCTGGGGTCCACTTCCCCTTCTCTATTTCAGAGCATTGTATGGCTCATAAATCACTTATCTACAAGTATTGTAACCTTAAAATTAATAAAGCACATACCTCAGCTCTATTATGAGATCACAGGTATGTTTAGTTTAAAATCTTTACCCCGTTGACTTTTGTGTGCCCACAAAAAGGGGAGGTCTCCTTCCACATACTAAATGTTCAATAAATAGTTATTGAATTGACTTCGTAGAAGCCATGGAAACCATTAAGACCAGCTTCCTACCCAATTCAGAAATCCCCTCTACACCTTCCCCACGGCCTGGCCTCTGGCGGATACATGTGGAATCTCATTACTTCATGACATAGTATTTTTCTTTCTTTCTTTTTTTTTCTTGTGGTAGTGCTCTTTTATTTAGAGAATAGTGTGCAATAGCATGGGGACAGGACCCATGGGCAGTCAGAGCTGCTGCGCGGGGACAGGGCCCACGGGCAGGAGGAGCCGCTGCTGCCACTTCTGCTGCAAACTGGCTGGAGAGTAAGGCTAAATTTAAGGCATAGGTATGTGAGCCATCTCTTTACAAGACAAAGGAAAGAACATGGAAAAAAGTTAAAATGGTATCAGTGCAGGTGGGATCTGGCCATTGGGTGGTCCCACAACTTTTAGATAAGAATCAAATCGGATTAAGTAAAGGCCAGAAGCCACCACCCTAAATCAGTTACATGAGGTTGCCAGACAGTAACTAACTTAAGTCCTTGCCTTCCCCATTAAGAGTTTCCAGAGACAAGGCCATCCCCCTTCCCCCTGGCACAGAGAGGGAGGCATCTCCACAGATGGAGGTTCCCCCCACAAATGCAAATGCCTCCCAACAAAGGGCAAGCAAATTCCACTCCTCGGAGCCTGCTTCTCATCTTCAGTTTTAAAATTAACCAGCCTAAAATCCTCATCATAAACCGCCCCCCGCCCCCCGCCCCGAACCCATTTGGCCCCAAAATCTTTTCTGTTGGAAAATGGAAATTCTCAGAAAGTTCTTTCTTGTTTTGAGCTGAAAAACAATTCCTGTGGCATTTGAATGTTAAAAATTTTCCTTCTCCCACAAGGCAGCATTTGATATGTTGATAGGGTGCTTATCCTAGGCATTCTCTTCTGTTAAACCTCACCCACCAGTGCCTCCCACTTTCTGTTTTCTAATACGACACCATTCTGGTCACCCTCTTTTTAAATGTTACTTATTTTGTCAGTTTACTTCTCTTAATAAAGAACCTAGAACTGGACAAAATGCTCTGTAAATGATCTGAGCAGTCCAGGATGCAATGGAAATGTTATATCTCTCAGTGCGGACGCCACACTCCTGCAATTCAGCCTACAACTTTAGTAGTCAAATCATACGATTAGCTGGTAGTGAGCTTCAATAAAAAACAACTCTTCAGTGCGTGCCTGCTGTCTGCCAGGCACCATAAGGCCCTTTCACACCCCTTATCTCCGTCAGTGTAATTGGTTAAAGTTCCCAAGTCATTGTCACCCAAATTGCTGTCAAGAAAGGATCTTTTATCTTCAATATGTATAATTGCTATCCCAACACAAATCTCAGATTTTTCCCTTATCCCAGTTAAATTGCATTATGTTGGCCTTGGCTCATCCCTTATCCCAGTTAAGTTTCATTATGCTGGGTTTGCCTCATCCTTTTAGCCTGTCAAGATCAATTAAATCCTGTTTTTGGTGTCAAAGATAGTAGTCAATTTTCCCAGCTTTGAGTCAACTACGTATTTGATAAAGACACCCTTTAGTTTTCAGCTAAGACATAGATAGAAAGAATGTCTAACTGAATGCAGCAGACCAAGAAGGAAGCTACCTCTCTAGAGTCTGTCCTGCTGATTCACAATTACACTCCCTAAGGGAGGGCTCTTCTGTTGGTGAGATTCACCCACACGTTCTAGCATTTGTTGCACATTCTCTGTGCTAGCTACAGGGGCACCATGAAATTCCCTTAAACGTCTTACTTAGAATATGACAGAAATCCAATGAATTATGAGATTGACTTGGCATGCCCTAGTCTGAGTGCATTCTTGGTGTTACTTGTTTATTTACTTATTTGTTTATTCATTTATTTATTTGGTTTGCATGTTCACTACTTACTAGACTTTCTGAATTAATAGTTTGATAATCCTTTATGAAATTTTGCAGTTAGGAATTATTTGACAAGTCTGTGGATTCCATACTTTGAATTTTATCCACTTTTGAAAATTGGATCATTTGCTCATCTCTAATCTTATGAGATTTCCTCTATTCACCGCCATTTCCCAGTGATTACCCAGAATGATTTGTTTCACAACCTTTCAAATGTAATTCATTTGTGTCTGGACTTGAACATTCATTTAAAGAGGCTAAATGCTCTCATAATCTTTGCTTTTATTTTGTGCTTCAATTACCTCTTTACGATGCTATCCTTCCTAATGTGAAGATAATTCTCCCAGTGGAGAGAAATGGAAGCAAACCACCATTTTATCATATTTAACAGTTATCGTTTTTCCCAAGCAGTTATTATATCTATCATTTAAAAAAATCTTTGTTTACTATAATATAGTATTTATGTCATATATACACATATTTTATGCACATTTAAAAGAAAACTCTTTAGTGTCCTCAGTATAGGTAAGAAATTCCAGATATTTCAGCCTCTTGCTCCTATTCTTAAAGACTGCTGCTTCTCCTTTGTATTCCTTTTTGGTTATGTGTTCTTTCCTTCATATTTTGCACACGTTTTATTCGAGTCGGAGCTCATCAGAAAGAGAGCCCAAAGCAACCACACTGGTTTCCGTGGATACCAATTCTTATTTTCCTCATCAGTATCATTTGTGATTGTATTATCAGATTTTCAATTTTTACTCTCCACCTCCTTTAAATTTTCTGGCCAGGGAACCCCAGGGGAACTATGATAGCTGTTGCTTCTTAAATTGTTTTTCGATATAATTTCCTAAAACCTAGGGTATAATTCAGTAGCCTTTTCTCAGCTACTAAAATGTCAGGGATGCTTTCTTCAAAAGTTTTCGTTATTTCAGAGTCAGGAAGAAGCTCTTCTTTGCTGGTAAAAATTACATCAGGAATAGAAACTCCCTTCATTGTTTTGTCTTCAACCTGAGGAATGCTGTTTCAGCAAGACGGCACAATTTTTCGATGTTCTCTAGGAGGACAAAGTGCTTTCTAGGAAAAGCCCAGGTGGTTGAAGTTTCCCATAAGTTGCCTCTTTTAACACTTGTGGGATTTGTATAATACGACATCAGCATCATATGTGTACTCATCGGAAATGCAAGTTCCGAGCCTCAGCCCACACCTACAGTATCAGAAATTCTGAACTCTCAGCAATGTGTGTTTCAACAAGCCCTTGAGGTAATTCTCCTGCCCACTAAAGTTTGAGAATCTCTGTCGTAAAGTATCATTCACACCTTCTGACTGGGAAGCAATGCAGAGTATTATCCTTAGCCACTTCTACTGGCTCAGATATTCTCTATTAACATCACAGGTTTCTAAGCAGATGTACACTTGTTCCTGCCTTTTCTATTGACATTTCTCTTGAACACAGAGTCTTCTGTATCACAGACATTGTAGCATCCCGACAAATATTCTGACACCTGTAAGATAATTCACTTATAATGTGAAATTGCCAATGTTACCAGAAATATGTTACCCGTCAGCCTCACTGTTTAAAAATATAAATATCTGAGGCCTTTCGTGTAGTCTGACTCCATCAGGATCATGTTCTCCTGAGAACTTCTGGCACCCTCACCGCTACTGGTGGCCATATTACCCAGACCACAGCAACCACATTTATAGGCTCTTCCTGCTCTCAGACTCCCCTCACTTGGATCCATTCCTCTAGGAATCCACCTGAAACACAGCCCTAATTATGTCGTTTCCTTGCTGGAAATCTTTGTTGATTTTGAACTCCTCAGACTGGCATTTATGGCTTTCTATAATATCACTTCAATCGTCCTCTCCAGACTTTCATTTATGACCCCCTTCCTTCTATCCCACACTCCACTTCAATGAGACTACATATTGCTCCTGGGACTTTCCTGCCCCCAGGCCTTTGTTCATGATCTTCCTTCCTCTTGGTGTGACATCTAGTACCTTCATTTTCTTGTTAAAATCCTTACTTCACGTCTCTGGGGTACCCCACCCTTGTGAATCCTGTTCTATGCAACTTGGTTAGATGTCATCTCTCTTCCTCTCCCCTTGGTGAGCGCTAACAGAACGTAGAATGTTGTACTTTATGTTCATGATTGCATACTACTCTGTACAATGTATGGTTAGGAACTTATCATAGACCTCTTTTAAGAAGGGATTTCTGAAGCATGCTTCATCCTTAACAATATTTGTGGAATTCAAGTAAATGTCATGCCACAGCAATTCATTTCCTCATTTATTCTAGGCGCTTTTCTCTTTGTCTTTTATTCCCCTCCTAAAATTTTCTCGAATGGTATAGTTAATTTCAAAATGCCCAAATAGAAAATCAAGGGCTTTGCTCCCAAATTATTTGAACTGAGTGATTCAATACAATATTGTTTTATGTTTTTGATGAAAGGCCATTGAGTATAATGTTCTTTTAATAAGTCTAAAGTTAATTGTTCACCTTTGAATGACTTATTTCCAAGTGAAAGATAGTAATTTAACAAACTTGATGCTAAAATAAGAATCATAAATGTGTGTGTATGTGTGTGTGTGTGAGACAGACAGAGAGAGAGAGAACAAGGTGAAAGGGAGAAAAGGAGAGAAAGAAGAAAAAAGGAAAGAATTCACAAAGAATGATTGATAAATCTATTTGTGTTGGCCATAAATGTCTTTAATCTTTCTTTCCTGTCCTGTCAGTAAGACCACTACCACACACAATTTAAGTGAAACCTCATCTAATGAATATAGGAAAAAAATTCTTTAATTCTACATGTTTTTTTACAGGTAAGTGGTGGTTATATTATGAAGATTATAAATTATAAAAAATTATTTAAAAGATACCATGTATTTGGACTGTATGTGGCAGAATTGAGAAGTTTTATGAATCATAAAATGGCAAGAGATAAGGAGGCTGACTTTATGAAAGTAGGGGACAAGTCTTAGCGATTAACCTTAGGATGAAGTATCTTTCCTTATCACGATCAACTCATATTTAAGTCTTTAAATGGAAAATGACTGGTATTTAACCTTTTATGATTCAGAGAGCCATTTAATTATAATTATAGATAATCCAATTAAAGATGGGTTATAATAACTGCAAAATTAATAGGTCATGAAATATTGAGTTTAATTAGTAGATTCTATTTATTTTGAAAAAATGAAAAAATACTCTTTTTGAAATACTATCTGAAAACTCCTTAAAATTTTAATCTAACCTAAAATTGTGAAGGTTGCATTATTTAAAAACAAAAAGACAGATGAAGCTGAAGAAAGAATGGCATAGCATGAATTTGAGGAAACAATCTGTGTTCCAAATTTTGTATTTATTGAATTTAAATTATTATTTTATACCCTTAATCTTGAAAGAAAAAGTAGTAGTAGTAATTTTTAATTTCCTCTTTCCCTAGATAATTAAGATTGTTAATATATAGATACATGGAAATGTTAATTTTAAAAAGTAATAACAGTATTAAATGACAGTTTTACTTTTTTAAGATTGCAAATCACAATGCAATACAAATGTATAGACATTTGCATCTGCTGGTTGCCTATTTAGGGAAAAGCACACAGTTGCAATTAAATTAGGCCAAGTGACCTATGTTAGCATCAGATGTAATGTTTTAATGTTAGTGTAATTTTTTCTTTTTAGAGGAGCTATAGAAACAAATATGAATAAAGGAGGGCTTTTTAAAAAATTAATGACTATTGGTATGGCAAATAATTACACAATTAAAATTAAAGGACTGTTTTATTATGTACATAATACAGATTATACAGTGTGATGTGCCTCAATCTTTCCAGCTATTCCAACAAGCATATTAGAAAGGATCACATTCCCTTAGAGGTGCACATTAAGTCAAGTCCTCAGACAGGCAAATCCCTAATCATAAATGTCATATTTCCTTAATTTTATGCTACAGTATTTTCATATTTTAACATTTTTGAAATCAGGATGTACCTTAAAATTGAAAGGTAAGAACAAATATGAGGTCTTCAAACTCTTGTCCCACTGCATGGGGACATAAGTAAGATAAGAGCTAAAGTACTAAAATGCTTCCCTCTAAAAGTGTCCTTTTTGCCTGGATAGCCCGATAACTCCATACTTCATGGCCAGACGGCATTGCTCTGAGGGTGACACTATTTCTTTATTTTTTTTTAACACGCTGGTAAAAAGTGTCAGGATATTTCACCTTCTCTTCTTATAAATTCGCCACTGGGTTATATTTTGAAGATAACTAGAGGTACCCAAAAGGGAATCGGTACACATTAAAAAAAAAAAAAAAATTGATCCAGAATATGCAATTGGGGAACTCTAAAGGAGCAGATTCTAAGGTCTGCACAAGGGTCCCAGGATTCCTGGTAGCTTTTCAGCCTTGGCCCCCCTAAGTACACAAAAATATAAACTGGCACCAGAGCTAAGATACCTAATTTAGGAGCCTCAGACCAGAACAGGTTAAGATTACTCTGTGCTCAACACACTCACATGGGGCACCCAGGAATGTCCCAGAGGAAATATGTGGCTATTCAAAGATCTACTGTGGTGATATGTATCAGACACACAAGTTACCCACAGTGCCCCGTCTGTGCTGCACACTGGAGAGTCCCACTGCCTCCTGGGATATGCCGAATGTGCCGCTGCAGCACTTAGATGAAATGCATTCTCTGTGAGCAGCGGCTTCCTGTGAAGAAATGCTGTTCTCCTTTAGCTTTGGAAGCAGCTGAGCAACCCATAATCAAGGTTTGCTTAATGTTGTTTTAAACAGACCCATTATCAGAGTCACATCTCTCTGAAAGCTTCAGACTTCATTACGCTATTAGAAAAAAATTAACATATTGTACCTGATAAGCTTCTGGCGTATTCAAAATCGTGCAGCCTTCCTAATGCTGACTACTCCAACATTTTTTTTCTTATTAAAGTGAGTTGCACAACAATTAAAATATATGCTGTTTGTCTACTTTTTTCTTGAGATAAGGCACAACAGTCAACTTGTTCTGAAGCTAATTTTCTACCTTTAAATTCAAATATTCATTTTTAGCATATCCTTCCTTTTGTCAAAACGTTATATCTGTGCAAGAATTTATAAAGGAAAACCAATTTGGGCATGTTTATAATAGGTGATATTAAAAGTAAGTTTGAAGGTTAAAGTGATTTATTAGAATATTTGTCAGTAATCTAAGTAAAAACTAAGAATATCATTATATTGTGCTGATACTGAGAGGCTGCTTCATGCATTAGTTCTTAAATATTTTTAAAATTGAGAGATTTAGAAAAAATGAAAAATATATGTATAGACATTGAGTAAAAATAGTATGTTTTGCTTTTTGAAAATAGGCTTTACCTGAAATGGCAAATTTAAGGAAAAAAACATTTGTGACAGATGCAATTTATTTGAACTTAAGTTTAATCAGCAAAAGGCTAAACTTATATAAAAGGCTGAAAATTGCAGTGGTCTGAAATCTAAGGTTGCCGTGGCAAATCACGGTTGGAAACATGAATCGTGTCACTATCTCACACAGTAGAATTGTGTGACTTGGCACTAAGAAAACTACAAAACAGCCCAGATCTATGTATCTCAAAACCTTAAATTAATGGGCTGCCAAAGAGCATGTACATATGACATCATCATTAAAAGTAAGATTAGAATGATGTAAAAGTGTAAGTTGTGTTGGGTAGAAAACTTTTCTTGTAGTTTTAAGGATTTTTGCTAAGCTCAAACTCACTATTAAGGAGGAAGAATAACATACAAATATAAAGAGATTATTACTCAAAATGCCCAAGATGGGTGTCTGCAACCCCCAGAGCATCATGGGTGAAGTTCCTTGTGCTCCACTTTGGCGGCCTGGGTTTGTGGCTTTGGATCCCAGGCACAGACCTACACCACTCGTCAGCCATGCCATAGTATCGATCCACATACAAAATAGAGGAAGATTGGCACAGATGTTACTTCAGTGACAGTCTTCCTCTAGCAAAACAAGATAATTAGATAAATAAAATGCCCAAGATTTCTTGAACTAGCATATTTTGGACTTAAATGAAAAGGAGTAGGCTTCTCAAACTAATGTAAAAACAGAGTTAAAATTACACAATTGTACCGTTGCCCCATTTTTGACTTTAGACATAGTCAGCTGTATTCTTGTAATGCCTTAGCACAATGCTTCAATGTTTGCCCCAAATAATTGTTCCATGCCAACAAGTCACTGATTTCTTCAAAATAGAGGGACTTCTGCTCTAGTTTAAACAAACAAAAAACTGTGTTGTTGGTTTCTTGAATGTTCCCCAAATGAATAATTTTTACATTTTGGATTTAGGAAAAGAAAGAGATAGAAGAGGAGGCAGGAGGTGTAGCACTTAAAGACAGAAGGGAAAATATTCTAACAGCATTAAGGATTCACGCAGATAACAGCTGTGAATTAGGTGGCTTGTGATATTTAATGAACCCTGTATAATTTGCTCTATTGTTAGTCAATATGTGGCTTTCTGTAAGCATTTACAAAATTAAACCTGGATGAACAATAAGCTTCTGTAAATTTTTCTTTCTTCTTGCTGATAGAGAATCATTTGGAAATGGTCCGAGGCAATTGAGATGCCATTAGTGCCCTAGCTTCTCCCAAGACTGAGGAAGGAGCTGCGGACTCTCATTTGTCAGAAAGCCTGGCGGAGGGAAGGGTCGCTGGGTGCTAACAGTCTTGTTCATGCACTTAGCGTTTTAGCTGTCAGAGTAGGAATGCTTCCCTGCCACAACACATAACTAAATACGATGGTTCTAAATTATTTAGCAAAACAGCAAAACTCAAAAGTCCAAAGCAAGAATTACTCCTATATATATAAAAATAAATATACAAATACAGTGGAAAAATGAATGAATGAATAGCCTAAAGTGGGAAGAGGGGCATTCTTTTAAAGCAGCCAGAGCAAGTGTTTCTTTGCACTTGGGAGGTAGCTTCCCAAAACGAAAGAGGACAGGGTTTGGAGTCTACCCAGGCTGGGTTTTACCACCCTGGGGAAGTTACCCAGCCTCTCGGAGCCTCAGTTTCCCTAACATGACTGTGAGGAGAAGGCACCAAGGTCCTGTATGTAAAACACCATATAAGGTAATGAGCATTCGTAATGTTCCCTTCCTTCTGGTTGCAAGTGTGTCTTTTCCCTTATCTCAAGTGTCATTAGCACGGCAGTGTCCGGAGTGCGTATGGCGGAGACTGAAATCTGAAAAATGCAGTCAATATCTTCCATTTGGGACAGGCAGTTTTAGCTGTCACCTTTGATTGTTCTCGTACAAATCCTGATGCTTTTTTTCCTGAAATATATCATACAGTATCTTCATACAAATAATTTAATGTATTTGAGATACCTGAATAATTTATAGGATTTCTCTATTACCCAACCTGTCATATAGACTTGGCAAATGTATTCACAACTGGGAACATTTTCATAGAAAAGAAATGGTAAGTTATTCAGATTGTACTTTTTTCCCATCACCTAATTAATTAGCACAGTATATTAAGGACTTATTTTGTGTATTAAGTAATCTTCAACTAGATGAAATGAAAGAAGATGAAAATGTCTCAGAAAATGGTTCACAAATACCTCATCGTTTTTGTTTGTTTGTTTGGAGGGAGAGTATTTCTTCTTTTTCAAATATCTGAATAATCAACTGAATTTTTCCATTTTCAGCAGGATTTTTGGTAGATATGTCCATGTTTATTGGTATTTTTTAAAACAGAATTTTATCAAACTTGCATTTTCTGAAATCTTTCACTTTTGTCTGAACTTTAAATGAAATTAATAGCTAGCATACTTTAAATTTAAGGATATTCTTGGTGACTTTTAAAATTAATCCTTTAAAAAGGTGTCTAAACGGAACACAATACAAAATTAATTATAATACAAAACCATATATTTCTATCGTATTTGTTTAAATAATTATGAAGTACACTTTTTTATTAGAGGTGTGGTGAATTTCTTTTGAACTCATAGGTAGACTTTCCTTATATAATAGCTTGAGAGTAATTTTATCTCTTTTACTTGTTTTCCTCTCTCCTCTGTGCTGTATATATTTTAAAATAATATTCAGTTAGAACAAAGATAAGGAAGGAGATTTCTCAGAGCTTTGAGGCACACTGGTTTCCAACTGGTTCCCTTTTCAAATGAAAAAACTTAAAAAACGTAATTCTGTACTATGTACTATGTACAAGCGACTTTTGTGGTATGCTTTCCCAATAAAGCCTCTGTTATGAGACATTTGTTCATAAGAGCTTTTCAGAGGATATAAGGCCCAACTAGCTAATGGAAAAGAGTGAATTCTGGGTATATCATAGCCAAGAAACAGAAAGGGTGCTGCTATGCAAGAGGCCAAACAGTTCTAGAGTGACTAATATCTAGTCTTCCAAAGGGACATCCTTGTTGGGCAATGTGGCTGGATTCTGGGAAATAAGGAGGCACCCATGACTTGTGACATAGTTGAAATACTGGAAGAATATATCTGTGTTTCCTTTTAGTTTTATGATCGATATGAATTACTCTTCTGTCCTTACATGTTTAAATTCCATTTGCCAGGTGTTAGCCAAGAAACCCATTTTCTACCTACTTATTCATGTTTTCTGTCATCTGAAAATTTTTATAAGTGTTCGGTCTGCTTCTCTGAGGTTGGCTACATAAATCTGAAATACTTGCTGATCTTATCCATCCAGAAGATCCTGGCAGTTTCACAACTGTTCAGGGGATCCAGATATTATTCTCAGGAGTCCTAATTTGACCCAGAGAAGGTGCAAAGCATCCAGATCCACAGAAGAGAGAAGGCAGCATCCATCACTTTGGCCAGCCCTCTGTCAGGTGACCCACAGAGCCCCATCAGAATGTCTTCAATCAGGAAAAGCTTGACTGCTTTCTCAGGTGAAGGAAAGGTGATGCAGTTTATAACTGCTGAGACAGGGGAGGTGAGAAAGAGACGGATAAATCAGTTCAAATGAAGCCATAAATAGAAAAGAGTGGGGGTGCTCGCCCCTGTGGTCCTGTACCCGACACACCCTCCAATTTGCAGACTAGACATTCGTTTTCATAACGATTGCATTCATGCATGTTTATCTTAAAGTGGTGGAAGTCAGGTGATTAAATTCAAATGCTGCTGGATGAGATTTATTACCAGCAGCACTGCAGGCTCGGGCTGCTTCAGTTAAGGCAAGAGTGAAAGGTGCATTTAGAGGAGCAGCTGATCAGTTCTTGGCAGGCAGTGTTCTGCTGAAGTAACAATTTGCAGTAGTTTTACACTCCTGTCAGTGCCAGTTGGCAAACTAATGGAGATGATGGAATGAAAGAACAAAATGTCACAACAGAAAGGAGTGAGTTGAAAATTCAAACATTTTCTTATTTCTCATAATCCTACTGAATCAAAATTAACTCAGTCTACAAATGAACCGACTCAATATTGAAGAAAAGGCAGCTATCTGCACAATTTTTTTCGAAGTTGGAAAATCGATCAACATTCTTGTGACCATTAGCTTGTTTGAAACATCGTCATGATTTGTAATAACTCAGAGAACTAGTTTATAAACAAGAATATTGATTTTAAGAGAGTAAGTTTTTGTTGAGGATAGCAGTTGATACAGATGTCAAAAACTTGCATTAAGGATGCCCTTGTAGTGGTGCAGTAGAAAATCAGTGCCAAGGTAGCAGGTCAATTTTACACTATTATTTTCCATTAGCAGATATAATACATCTCTGAGGTGTCCTCCTAATAATGGTCATGTGGATTTACGCTAATCTTTGCCTGTCGCTACAGACTTAGGCTGGGAAAACCAATTCTCTATACACCTTCTAAGTTATGTTTTTGAACTTCAAAGATTTAATAAGTGTTCCTGACTTCATGATTCACTCAATTTTGTGTTTTTGTAACCCAGAGAAATTACCTCCATTTTTGACTCTAGAAAAAAATGTAAGTTTAATTATCAAAACAGGTAAGAGAAAATCGAATCAGCTCATCACATCAGAAGTTCCACACAGGATAACTAAATTTGAAATAAAGATGCTGCCAAATATCACAAATACTGGTTCAGTAAATACACTGAAGGACAGATCTTTACTTCAGAGGAACTACCAGCAACAGCAATTAGCACATCAAGAATGAGCTACAAGTAACTTGCCAAAGGTTGCAAAGTAATTTTCTCCTTAATATAGTTGTACAGTGCAGCTATGTGGTGGCTTACTCATTTTCATTTGGTATAAAGGAGAAATATTAACATTCACATGAAAAAATAGATAAATAGCTTTATCTATTGCATGGTTGCTATAAAGCTCAGAGCCCAATTTGTGGGCCTTGTATTTACATACACATCTTAAAATATATACATTTCTTAATTTCATTTCTGGATTCCAATCTGATTCTCATACCCTCCTTTTACATTTTTGCCATTCTGTTATGCTTTCCATATTTATAAATGATTAAATCACATTGAATAAGACAAGCATATAGTTCTATCAATCTATTAATACCTGATAGTATTCTTTTACAGGGCATATAAAATACAGGGTATTTTTATTTTTATCTAGTGTTTATATGTATATTCAGTCTGTAATGGTAATCTTCTGATCTCATTCTTCTGCACTAAATTAGTCTTGGGACCAAGCAGATGTATACAGTTAATTTCATAAACACACTTGATTTCATTGCCTGTTGATCACTACAGAAGCCATGCAATGCAGTAACAGGCACTGTGTTTAAAAGGACTGTAAAAATCGCACAGTTCTTTGGCAGAGCTAAGCCACTCCAAAAGGAGAAATGCCTATCACATTCTTAAGAAAATCCACGTAACTTACCATTGAATTTTTTCTGGAACCTTAGAATAAAGCTCCTGCGTTGGCAGAACCTAAATTCCTCTGACATCAGTTTTAGCAGAATAGAGGTTAGCTATTATATGCCAAAATATTTCTCATGCACACATCCTGTTGGAATGAGTTTTGTTACTAAGTACTTTTTCTTTTAGCACTAAGGAAATTGAATTCTGTTTTTGCTTTTTCATTGGAGAATAGAGGGGTTGGCGTGGAGTGGGGCCCGATTTTATTGCGGCTGCCTGGTGAATGTTTTTCAGGGAACATAGATATTGCTACTTCATCCTCTTATTCAGCCATTCTCCTTATCCAGTGTGCATGATTACCTGTTGAATGTTTTTAAAATTTTTATCATTATTATCACTGCTTGCCCAGGCTCTCAGCCTTTCTCTCATGAACAAGTTTCTCTCAGCAACTCTCTCCTATCCTCGTTCTTTCCTATGTGCAGACCATACTTCTTATAGCTATAGCTCTACCTTTAAACTTCCAAAATTTGATTGTGTTACTTCTCTGATTAAAATGTCAGCCACATCGAATTCACTGCCAGAAGAGGGAAGAGGGCTAAAACCCTTAGTGTTGTGTAGAATCTTGCTATTCAAGTGTGGTCCTCCAGCCAGCAGCTATCACCACCACCTGAGATCTTGTTAGAAAGACAGAATGGAGTTTCCATCAACTGACTCTGAAGTTGCATTTTACCCAGATTGTCCAAGTGGTTCGTTTGCACATTAAAGCTTGTGAAGCTCCGGTTCCAAAGGCCTCCTCAATCAGTCTAGCCCTATCTTGACTCTCCAGTTGCATCCTTCCACCACCTTCTTCCCCTTCTTCCACTTTGCTTCCTCTGGCTCTCGTTTCTCTGGATGCAAAATTATCTTTTCATGCCTCCAGCCCTCTACATACAAACAGATCTCTTTGTCCCGAATTTCTTTTCCTGACTTCTCTACCTAAGAATCTGCTACAAATGCTTTATGATGGGGACTAAATATCTTCTCACTTGGTGTTTCTTTTCAAACTATGGCATCTGATGCATCACAATTTTTCCTCTTTGCTCCTATAGTACACTTATGTATTCCTTCTTAGCACTTATTATATTATGTTGGCAGTACCTGCTGACATGTCTCTTTCCTTCATTTGTCTGTGTTTTTAGTTCCCTGATACCTAGTAAAGTTCGAATAGCATGGTAGGCCCTTGACAAATGGTTGTTCAGGAAATTCATGAAAGAATGGACACTATAAGGGTTGTCTACAACTTGCTCAGGGCAAATAATAACTATTTACTGTGGGACAATTTAAATAATTGCCTTTGGTATCCTTTAGAGCAAGGGTCCAAACCTACAACCCTGGTGACAAATCCAGCGCTCAACCACTGTGATTTAAGCCAAATTGGCTTCAGAAATTAGCTTTTGCTGCAGACTCGATAATGTTTCTTAATAAATTCAACCTAAAATTACAAGGCAAACACTGTCTATACGCAGAACTTACACTGCTGTAAAGTAATTTCAAGAGCAATTGATGTTGCTTGAATCACAAGTAATGTCAAGCTGCTTTAGACATTCCTGGTACAGTCAAAGTAAAGCAAAAAGTGAGATCTCCATTCCCACACAAATCTGCAGCAGATGTATTTTCTGAGCTCAAACTACAGTCCCGCAGCACTTTTCAGGCCTTGAGGCAAGTGCAAAGGAAATTTGCGTATTTCAAAACACATTTAACTGTGCAATTGAGGAGCTTCCTTCTAACCTTCAATTGGAAGTCATTAATCTACAATTTAAAGACAAGCTAAAAAACGAATATCAAGATGATCTAATAGAATTCTATAAATTCCTTCCAAGCAATAAATATACTCAATTAAAACTATGTGTTCATGCATTTATATCAGTATTTGGCACTACCTTCCTGGGTGAAAAGACATATTCAGAGAAGCAATATATAAAATCACATTGCAGAAGGACATTTGCAATTAATTTTGATGATAGGGAGCACTATCTTTGGACCGCAATTAGGCAAAATGTTATCCCCCCAAAGAAGAATTGCATTTTCTCACTAGTAGGTCTGTATTACACAAAACTGTACGCAATTATTATTATATTTTGAGTTTCATCAATAAAAAAATGTGAAAATTTCGTTTCTCTTTTGGCATATAAGTACCTACATATATCCTTGATTTTTCTTCTTGGTCCATGATCCTAAAATATACTATCTGGCACCTTACAGAAAAAAATTGACTAACCTCTGCTCTAGAACCAAAGACAGAGAGATTAAACATTCGAAAATGAGTAACATATTTAGTAAGTCTGTGAATAAAATGTAGACATTTTCACCCATTTAGAAGTTATATTATCAAACAGTATGTTTACATATTTTGTAAATAATCTTTGTGAAGTCTATAACAATAAAAATTTGTATGCTTTTAAAGATGTATTTGAATTACTTTCTGAGAATAGTCATCGGAATAAAGGATGACAGAAACTGTATGGGAAGCAAAAATGGAAATGAACATAGAATTTTCATGTCTGAATAACTCAAGTCTAGGTCAGATTTACTTTATAAACATTTTAAATCTACTGTATGAAGAAAACTAGTCTTCAGGGAATTTATCTCTTTCAGGCAGTAAATTGTTATAATTTTTTAAAAGCTGGACCCAGCCTTCATATTTAGGTTGCTGAATAAGCTCTCAGTTGCTGAAACAACTCACATAATTAAACTCAGCAAGTCTCTCTTCACTGTTGACTGTGCGTCTCTCCTCACACTGAGGCATTTGTGAACACATGCCGAGGGCTCTTCAGAGTTGGAGAAAGAGGAAAGGCGTTTTGTTTCACTTTGTCTTGCATATATCCCTTAAAGACAAAGCAATTTTCAGTGTTGAAACTTTGATTCTGTTAGAGCTGTTATAGTGGAATAGTTATGTCATTCTCGAAATTTTCACCACAAAGTGGTTGCCTGTTAGAAATACAATCCTCAGAGAATGTGTTCCAAAACTGGCAGTCACTCTACGCAGTCAATGGAAGAGGATCAAAGGCATCTGTTAGTAGGTACATCCTTTATGATATGATCTCTAGTCTAAAATTCTTGGTACAAAACCCTCCGTTTTGATTAGAACATCGTTGAGGAGTTTACAAAGTTGAGACCAAAACGTTCATAATCTTTAAGGTGTAAATCATGAAAGAATAAAAACAAACTGCTTTCTGGTAGATTAGTTTTATTCCAATTCTATATTTTATCAATGAAACCGAGAACCTTCGTTTAACTCATTGTTTTTGCTTTTCCTAATATTCTGTTTGGATCCCTGGCTTTCTTTAAATAAACTGCCATTTCCCTGTACTTAAGAGTCTTTCACTTCTAATTAGTTAACCTCTCACTAATATCTTTTTATTTTCTTATGACAAGTTTGTGTGAGTATACACAATTAGATGTTAAGTAATTTTTGTCTACTTATCATTGAGTTAATTATAGGTCTCAGAAGTAAATTCTACTATCATGTATAGTTTATGAAAATTATCTTTAAGTGTAGCTATTCTAACTTTGAAAGAGCTCTGCACTTTTGTAAGATTTCCGAAACAATCTTTTTACCACCTCTGATTACAGGCGTTCTCTGGTAGCCCCTATCTGTTGGTAATCACATTTTAAGTCTCATTAATTAAAAAATAGTTGGCTAAAAAATTTACAAATATCAGAGCTAAGAAAAAGGGTAACTTTGGTTAGTCTCAAAGCATCTATTGGGAATATATGGAATAGCACTTATTAAAAGGACGCTGTTAGATAATGATGAAAGTAAGAATAATATGTATTCTTTCAATAAAAATAACTACAGAAATAAAATGACATTGTTCTGAATGGCTATTGAGCCATAGATATTTAATCTCTTGCTTAAAAGGTTTACAAATTTTTATCAGCAATCATAAATAACATGCTGCATTCAGATTAAGCATTTGTAAGAATCCTGATCTTCAGGTAAGAATTGCTGCCTTCGTTTCTCACGTCACGATACTGGCAGTAACCTTAATTTATATCAGAAGATTTCTAAAAGATCACTCTCACACTGTGATTCAGTGTGATTCAGACCAGCTTAGAGAATACTTCCTTAGATGTAAATGTTATGTTTTGAATAAAATCGTGTAGTTGTTTTGTCAATCTGTTCAGCTTATCATCATCAACAACAAAGACTACAAAATTATTTTCTTTACAGTTATATCCAGTGACATATCAAAATTTAATATTCTTTTAGTAAAATATAGTAACTGAACTGTATGTCGTTGAATCGATTCATTCATTTATCTTCATTTTGCTTCCTGAATAACATTCAGAATTCTATCAATGTCTTGTGATCTACTTTTACTTTATTAAACATATTTATTAAATTAAGCTTATATGTATCATTATAGTTTTAATTTTTATTTTATTTACTCCAAATATATTTTCAGAATTCAAGACTAAATATTATACTAGTAAGGAAAGAAAAATTATCTTCTACAAAAATAGGTAACATTATGTGAATTTTATTTTCACATAAGATAGTTCTTTTGGATTAAAGATTGTATTCATGTTCTTCACAATCTGAGCTGTTTGTTTGATATTTGCTCTTGGGGGCTTTTGTTTCTTGATGAAAAATACCCCAAACAGTATTGGTTAAAAGCTATAACACACACACACACACAAACACGCGCGCGCGCGCACGCACTCGCACATGGACACAAATACACTTTCCGGGCTTGATTCAATATTGTTCTCTAAGGGAACCGAGTAATTCTAAGCAGAAGACCCATATCAGTTTTGGTTGTGGATGTTATTAAAGCATAAAGGTAAAGCGCCAAGCTTTGAAATAGAATCTAAGTTCGAATCTCTGCTCTACTGCTCATCAGTGGTGGGCCCTCCTCTGAGCTTCAGGTGCTGTCAGTATAATGGGGTCATAGTAATACTTACCTCATTGGGAGGTATGGACAAACAATAAGATGAAGGGTCTGGTGAATACAAAGGATTTAGCGACTGTTAGCTACTATTCACGTCACTTACTTTTTTGAACAACTGCTCCCATTAAAATCCCTGTTTCAGAACTTGTATCATGTTCATTTTACAAGTTCACTATTTATTGAAAAATATCTTTCATTTTCTCCTGCTATTTTTAGGGATGCTAATTATATCTACCATCATATGTATTCAAAACAATCTAAATAGCTTATTAGAATTGATTTAATGTGATTAATTGCCATATTTATTTCATATCATCTCTATTAAGAGAAAAGAAATTTCTTAATGAAGAAATATCCAAAGCAAAAATATGTCCTATAATCCTTGCATCCATTTACTTTTCATAACCATAGACTGGTATTAATTCGTGTAAATTAGTTTTCTTGTTTCGTGTTAACATATGATAAGTGATAACTAAGGCATTCAAAAATATATGAAAAACATTCATCTTCTCTATAGAACGTTGTAATTTACCTGAAAAATATCAAGATGAGGACTTCTTTGTCTATTGAAAATGCCCAATTATTAATATTTTCATTATTAGCAGTCACTGGTAGAAATAAGAATAATAGAACTGAAATAATCTTTCTAACGTTTGCAATCGTGCCAATATTCTTTCAATAGTACATAAGCCTAAACATTTTAAAATCAAGAAATACTTTTAATAAATGGTAATCTTAATTTTAAGTGCTTGTGTACAACTTTGAGCATAATGAAAGCAAGTTAAAACACATGAAATATGTGAAATATATATTTTTAATTATCCAAAAAATCTACATATATGCAGAATAACAGAAAAAGCATCTTAAAAAGAACTGATTCAGCTATAAAGAAACGAATAGCAATGAGTGAAAAATTAATAAAAGGGATGTGCAAGAATTGCAATAAACTTTAAAATATTGTGTTTATAACAAATTAGCATATAGTAAATACTTAATAAATGCTATATGTCCTGGCGGAGGTAGGAAGAGGTGGGCAAGGGTTTAGTCTTGAAAGGAAGGAGAGATGCCTTTTAGACAGAAAAGAAGAATAAAAGTCTAGTTGGATTTTTATTCTAAGGATGAAGGATACCAGCTAAAAACAACAGGAGTCTCCCTCCACGTCTAGGTACAACTCCTTTTTCTTCCCTCGTTTAGAATTGTCTACACTCTCCAACCCTACTACTTCGCTTCCTCCTCACCACTCAACCCACTTCAGTTTGGTTTCCTACTTTATCTCGCCACCTAAAAAGCTCTCTAAAAGGTTACCGATGACTTCTGGGTCATGAAATCCAATGGAATTTTTTAGTCCTCAATTTAACTGCTTAGAAAGAGGTGACTCCATTGACCTCTTAGTCTTTGAAAACCCTCTGTTTCTTCTGCTTCCATGACTTGCCTGGCCTAATTTCCTCTTATGGCTCTCATAGAAATTTCTCTGTCTCGTTTGCTGGCTCATCCTCATTATCCAGGCATTAAATATTAGAGATGCTCCATGGGCAGTCACAGATTCTCTTCTCTGTTTTCCTCTCTTCTTTCTTTCCATCTCCATTTCTTATTCTAAATTTTCCCCCTCAGCCATATCACCTATACCTATGACTTTAATTATGACCAATATGCTAATAGCTTCTTAATTTACATCTCTAGTACAGAATTTTCTGAGGTTCAAACTTGGAAATGTAACCAACTGCACAGCATAGCTATTGGGTATATTTCAAAAGTGCTTTAAAAGCACCTACAACTTAATATGTCTGAAACTAAATTAATTATCTTCCTATACCCAGCATGCAAACATATTGCTCACATTAAAATCTCATTTTCCAGAATTTCCTACTTCAATTCAATTCTGTAAGCCAGAAACCTAGAAGTCATTATGGTTTTTGACCCTCCCTCATACCTCCCCACCATATACAGTCTAGCATCAGGTAGCATACCCCTGGCACTCAAAGTCTGTCTTGAAGCTGTCTACTTCTTCCCTTATTCATCAACTATAACAGACATGTTATAAGGAAGTGTTCCTTAAATCCAGAGGCGTCTTCAATAAGTAACCATTTATTGTTGGTTAATAATTTAACGTATCCTGGTAGAAGTGGTTAGAAATAAATACAATGAGGATCAATGTAAAAGAAAAAATACCTTGAGGGGATGGGAAATTGGTAAGAATTGGCAACCAGCAATGTGTCAAGATAGCAGAAAGGGATTTGCAGAGAGTTAGCCTGCAGTAGATTGCGTGTGAATCAACTACATAACTTTATTGATTTTTTAAAAGCAGAATGTAAGATCCATAAATAAAAATATAGTACGTGGAATCTCATACTAATTATTTATTACACATAGCTGTCATTGATACATTTATATATAAATGTAAATTGTATATATTATAAAGTTTGCCATTTTAACCATTGTAAGTATATAATTCAGTGGCATTAATTATATTCACAATATTGTGCAACCATCACCACTTTCTAATTCCAATGCTTTTTCATCACACTAAACGGAAACTCTACCTGTTAACAAAAACTCCCCATTGGTAAATTCTAATCTACTTTCTGTCTCTGTGAATTTGCCTTTTCTAGATATTTTATATAAATGGAATCATCCAGTATTTGCCCTTTTATGTCTGGCTTATTTCACTTGGCATAATGTTTTCAAAGGTTCATCCATTTTGTAGTATGTATCAGAACTTCATTACTTTTGTATAGCTGAATAATATTCCACTCTGTCTGTATATATCACATTTTGTTTATCCATTCGTCAGTTGATGGATGCTTGGATTGTTTCTACCTTTTGACATTTGAAAAGAATACTGCAATGCACATTGACATACAAGTATATGTTTGAGTTCCTTCTTTCAATTCTTTTGGGTATATGCCAAAGAGTTGAATTATTGGGTCATATGATAATTCTGGTTAACTTTTTGAGAAATTGCCAAACTATTTTCCACAGTAGCTACATCATTTTACATTCCCACTTGTCTATAGTTTCTCTCATTGGTACCTTTTCAAGGATGGTATTAGTTTAATACTTAATAATTTAGGATTACCATAGAGAATTTATTGCAATGGATTAACAAAGATTATCAAAGAATTTTAAAATGAAAGTTATAAGGCATAGCACAATGACCTGAAAAATTCCTTTAGTCTAGAGAATGCTATGGAATTACCTAATATTCATTTTATTACAAAAAGATTTATGTCTATGTTTAAATAAAATCTTGTCCTTCATAGAAGTGGCTTATACTAACAACCCATATGAGTATGACATGCAATTCAAATTGTTGTTAGGGTCATCAAAAATTTGTTCTGATTTAGCCACTTTTTTTGTTTGTTGTATTCAAGCTCCATGTGACCCAAAGTACCTAATTTAACCTTGCTGGCTAGATTAGTTACTTGTTTATGGAAACAAAAAGTTAATCGCCTACTAGGAAAATCAATTTAAAAGGTTGACCTGTTTGAACCAGCTAGGATAATTGATCACGTATAATGGATGACTAGCTATTTGCTTCTTTTTTCCATTCAATTCCAGAACCACAAAAAAGTGAACTTCGTTTATAACACATAGTCATCATGACGTTATTAAACAGAAATTTTCTGTTTTAGTTATTTTCTCAAAAGAAGTCATATTGTTTCTATCTTTTGTGAAGAATTAGAGAGATTTATAAGGCATGCAGAATCTGAACAAGATGATCTCTTAATTTCCCTTGTTGCCTTGTGATTCCCTGACTATCCAACACTGTGAGATACTGAGGCCATTTTGTTGGGACAGAGAATGTGAAGTCTTCCTGCAGCATATGCTCTCCATGCTGACATACGAGGAGAAGTCATTTGAATGATTGTATTTGGGAAATTAACAGAGATCTCATTGTCTTATAAGCATGGAATGATTATCTTGTGCATGCCTGCACATTTTCTAAGTCAAAAAGACCCTGATCTTTGTTTTGATACACTGTTTTACCAGCATATAATATCATGTAAATTGGGCACTTCTGCTTTAGTGAAGCGATTTTTTCCTAATTATGATTCTTGATCTCCCACAGATGATTGTATCTATCATAAGTATTTGCACTGATATTCATGGTAAGATTTAGAACATTGGTCTAAGTAAATTTAAGAATCTTAAAAAAGAAGTCTCAAGCCAGCCTTGATGGTCTAGTGGTTAAGCTTCCGCGCTCTCACCGCTTCGGCGGCCCCGGGTTCGTTTCCGGTGGCAGAACCACACCACCCCTCTGTCTGTTGCCATGCTGTGGTGACTCACGTAGAAGAACTAGAAGGACTTACAACTAGGATATGCAACCATGCTCTGGGGCTTTGGGGGTGCGGGGGTAGTCTCTAGTAAAAGACAACAGAGAATTTCCTAGATGTCCTAGATGAAAGAAAGAAAGAAATTCTGAAGAACTTTCTTTTTTACTAATCCATCAAGATATCGAGATTCTTTATTCTCATGTGATGCTGAACTGCTTGGAATCTAGGGCTTGGTTGATCTGTATATAAATTAGCAATCCCTTAATCCTAAGTGTATTTAGCATTAATATTATTCATATTTTAACAAAGATAATGTCATTTCTTTGCTCAAAAGCTTTTAATAGCTCCCCAATAAATAGGTGATAAAATCCAAACAGCTTAGCCTTTTTTTTTTTCTCAGAATGTTTGGACCTTATTTCAACTCCCTTTTCAGCCTCCTATTTCACTATTGCTTACCAAATACTCAATGTAGGAAACAAACCATACTATTCACTCTGCTTTGTTCACTCCGAAGTGTTTCTCATGTAATTGCCACCCACTAGAAATGCCTAACTCCTTGACTTCATCTGTAAAAGTCCAACCCATTCTTCAAGTCCAATTTCAAGGTCAATTGCCATCATCCCCATCAAACTTCTCTTGGTTCACTGAATGGAAAATAATTTCCACCTCCCTGCTACCATAAGACTTTTTACCACTGTTGACATACTTGTTACGTTTTGTCTGGAATTATACTTAGGTTTTACGTGCCTTATCTCTTCTTCTCTTGGTGAGCTCCATAGGGGCTGGGGCCATATATTCTTCATCCTGGAATTTCCCAAAGCACCAAAAAAAGTGGCATTCAGACAGGGGAGTACTTAAAGTGTATTATTTTGGATTGAATGGAATTTACATTCTCAAGTGTAGCTTATAAAAGATCATTTTGAAAAGAATATAATTTATTCTTCATTAAGTAAAATAAACAAAGAAATTAGTAAATCATGGACCTCTTTTGAAAATGATGTAAGCTAAGCAGTGTCAGTGTTTCAGTACAGGAAGAAACATGAAATGGTGACTTTCTTAGAATAACTTTTTGGTTTTATTATCAAGTCATATGTTTATTGTATGAAATAATAAGAAACAAAAAAATCCTCAAGAATAAAATTACTTTTACCTGCATTACCAAAGATAACATCCAGATATACCAAGATACATTTTTAACCCCCCAAAGGGAGCATAGTTTATATATTTTTTGTAGTTTGTGTTTTTTCCTAATAACAGTTTTTCATGACCTTATTTCTATATCAATAAATATACTTCTCAAACATTATTTTTAATGAATTCCGAGCATTCCTTTTTTGTCTATACAACCCCCATTCTTTAGACATTTCGAATTCTACTGTCTCACTATAGTTAAATCACTAACTCTCATTGATGTGATTAAATTTTTGCTTTCCTTTCAAACCTTTTTCTCTTTTGCCAGTTCCTATTGGCAGTAGCAGTGTTTTAGAGTACCTAATAGGGACTTCCTTAACTGCTCTGTTTCTGACTCAAGCTGCATTCTCTAAAGGTTTCCTCAAAATGTGGATATGTCACAATTCTAATCTGCTTGGAAGACATTAGGTGAAGTCTTTGCTGAAGAAAAAGCAATTGGATTAAGGACATAATAGCTTAGGTTCTCTTTTATCTTGTATTTCCTACATATCTGAAAATACATGTTTTGTACTTAGTTGTCTCGTGACACTCTAATGGCATGTAATATATGGTGACTCAATATTCTAAGTTCAGAAATGCCAACTGAATTAAAGAAGTATGCCATTGTCCTTAGTATTCTAGTTCTGGAGTTATATTGCCCAGTTAAAGTGTCACTGATCACTTACTATTGTGTGATGTTGGGCCACACCTATATATAGCTCTTAGCTATCATTTCTGTATTCACAAAATAGAAATAATGAGGGTACCTTCTTTGGAGGATGGTTGTGGGGGCAAGATGAGATAACGCACAAAAAAGCATATTGCCCAGTGCCTGCCAACTAGAAGGTCTCTGCAAAATCATAGCTGTTAACTATTTTTACCTACGATATTTGGAAAATAGCTGCCTACACTACAGGTTCATTACTTAATAGATATGCTCAGTAAATGGTTTTATTTATTATAGAATGAGCTATAATGCATAAGGGGGGAAGCACATAAAAATAATATTACGCTTTATGTTCACTTCAAGAACACTTCGCGAAATACATATGTAATCAACCTCTCTATTTCATGAACATTGAAACAATTTGGTAAAAGAAGTTGTGTGTCATTTTGGAATAGGTCAAATGAAAAGAGTGTGTTACTCCACATTACAACATCAATTAGGCTTCATATGAATATTTAAAGGATTCTGGTAATAATTCATGTGCTAAAATCCAACAACAGCCTTTTCAATAAATGAAAAGTTTCCAGGTCAAATCTCTTTACGATATTCATGCGTATTTTCTTGTCTTGAGTTAACATGAGATAACAGTCAGGGTTACAATTTCACGTGTAACTAACTTAAAGAAATAAGACAGGTAAAAAGAAAAGAACTGCCTTTCATAACACAAATATAGAATTAAACTGTCAAGACTTGAAATGTTCAATAAACTGCATGTAGAGTAAGATTTTTTAAATTCAAATAATTTTCTTTGAATATGATAGGAAATGAATGTATTGGCCAGAAAATTGTGACAATTAATTGCAGAATGGCTGAATTTTAATGAAAGGCTCCAAGAAAAAAATGATGAAATGAACATGCTGTTTGATTTTAAATCATTTACAGTTGAATAATTTATGTTATCTTTAATTCATCCAGTTAAATTATCCAAGATGAATACAATATGAATAGAAGAGGTTTAAAATTGTCAGGTTTTTGTGTTAAAATGTTTGCCAATAACCACTCTCTGTTTTTTTTTTTTTTAACTATTTTAATGGATTTATATATTGCGGTATGAGTTAGGAGACTAAGCTAAAGTACACAATATAATGAGTTTGCAGGGTTATAAATATTTGACCTACTTCTTCAGACATTAAAGTAAAAATTTATATAGATAGGTTATGTGTTCAAGAAAAGAAAGCCACTTAACTGGAAATTATTCTGATAAGCTCCCCCAAATTTGACGCACCCTATTCTCCCTATTTCTGTGTCTAAGCATTCTCCAGTTGTTCGTGCCAAAAACTTTGGAGTCACCCTTAACTACTTCTTTTCTCTCAATCCTCACATCTTATCCATCAGTAAATCCTGTCTGAAGCTACATACAAATATATCCAGTATACTCCCCAGAAACGCCTACTGCTTCCACCCTTACACAAGCTGCCATCATTCTCTCCCTTTCTCCTTCTCAGCCTCCCTCCCTCTCTCTCTCTTTCATTGTTAAAGTAGTCTCTTAATGTTTCTCCCTGCTTTGGCAGTTGCTTTCCTACAGTCTTTTTCTGATAAAACAACCAGAATGATCCTTTATATATAAAAGTCAGAACAAGTCACTCCTCTACTCAAAACTCCCAATGGCTTTCCATCTCACTCAGAGTAAAAGCCAAAGGTCTTATAATGAACTTCACAGCAATACTATAATGATCTAACCTCTGCTACATCTCTGATTTTAGCTCCTACCACTCTCTTTTTCCCTCAGCTCCTTCCTCAAACACACCAAGCAGGCTCTCACCTCAAGGCTACAGCAGCTCTGCATAAAACAAAGACAGACAATTTCTCACTTTCCTTCTCTTTCTACTAATGACTCCACCATTGCTTTGATTCTCACCAAGAGAACTCTGGAATCCAACTGCAAATGCTAACCGACTGACTGCCTGACTCAATATACACAGTAATTCATGATTTATTTAGCACTCTACTGGGTGTTTTGCTTGCAGAGTTGAAAGCAAGTCTACCTCCCTAAAAGCTTCTAGAGCATTGAGAATTAGATACTGAGTCACAACTAGGGTTTTGTTAATATATAGTTGGCAATAGAACCAGCCAAGTTGCAAAGGTTAGAGCTGACTCCTCATGGAACTAAAAGAAGATTGCTGCAGTTCTGAGATGGAGGCAAGAGAGAGACCAGTTATTCTAGGGGCAAACACATGAGAACACACATCTGAAGGTGAATCCAAAGCTGAAAGGTCCATGTACTGGCCAAGATGCAAGCAGAGACGGGACAGGATCTGGGAGGCAATCTAATAATCCTGTCATTGGTGAAGGTACTTCTCATTTGTCAGTTGGTGCTGGGAAACAGGCATAGGGAAAGGAAATACAGACAGCTGTTGTACCCATTTTGGGATACTGATGTTCAGAAAAAAGATATCCCTTGGGATCATAAATAACCATCAGAAAACAGTTTTAGGAAAAGAGAAGATCCAGAAAGACCATATTCAATGAGAAATTGAGTTACAGGGCAATGACCATGGTTAATAGGAGAGTAAAATTCAATTGCTGAGTTTCTGGGGAACCAGCTCCTGTTTTGAATTAGTGAGAAGTCGCTCTTCCATTGCTTAGGTGCAGTGGTGATCCTAGGTGATCCTAGGGGTTAGGAGAAGACCCAGGTAGACCCAGCTGCAGTATTCCATCCCTCAGAAGACTCATAGAGAAAAGTGAGCTGCATTTCAGGAATAAGCTAGAGGTTGCAATTTCTAGTAAGGTAGTTAAGAAAGGCCTTATTGCAAAGGTGACATTAAAATAAAAACTTAAAGAGGTGAGAGAGAGAGAGACATGGAGATATCTGGGGATAGAGAATTCTAGGCTTTGTTTGAAGGCTAGCATAGCTGGAGCAGAGTAAAGAGGGAGGGAAACAAGGAAAATGAAGTTGCGGTCAAGGCACATTCTGTGGCAACTTACACAACACCATGGTGAGGACTTTGCCATTTATTCTGAGTGAGATGGAATGCCACTAAATGGTTTTTAACAAAAGAATACATGATCTGTGTACTGCTGATAAGCTCGTAAGCATGACCTTCCTTCCTGGACTAACCATTGCAAAATGGCTAACTAAAAGCTAAAAGAGTTGCAAATACAGGCTTTAATTTTACTTGTTTTTATTTTTTATTTGGTAGTAGTCTCTGACTACATAAGGTTCAATAATTTTTGCGTCCTGTGTTTTATACAGGCTATTATTATTTAACATTCCAATTCCTTCCAGGTTTTTAGTTAAGTTGCCCTAAAGCTAAATTAAATTACATTTATTGAGTCTTTGTATGTGCCAGGATCTGTGCTATATGCTTTATATGCAGAATCTCACTGACTGCTCCAACAATTTAGAATAATCGTCATCGTCATCTCCAGTTTACTGAAAGGGAAAGTGTAGTGCAGAAAACTTTGGAATTCCGGACCATGTGCCTTGCCTAGAGTTGACATAATATTTGTTTTCACAGACCTGAGTTCCCTCTTCAGATATTTTCTTTCGGTTGACTAATATTTAGTTAGGAGAGAGTATATTTTCCACGTTGGACTAGATTTCTAAGCAAGATTCACCATCTGCATCCTCAGACGTTTGTTACAGCCTAAAGCACTCTTTGGATGCAGTAGAGTCTTAGGGATTCTGCACGTGTGCATTGAATCAGAACACAGGGGTTCCTATCCCAGCTCGTCCGTTTATTGGCTCTGCAGGACTTTCCAGTGTCTAGTTTTGTACTTCCGTAAAATAACAGAACCTAAAGTAGGATCCAAACCTATAAGATTTTGAGGTCACATTTTAAGAGAAAGTATACAAAATTAGGTACAAAAATGAATATTTATTTAGATGGAGAAAATAAAACATAGCAAAATACAAATTTAAAATAGATGGAAAATACCACAGGCATTATAAACTCCAGAAACAATCAGCAATATCCTTGTTTTATGCCTAATAAAGCGACATAACAAAGAGTTGTTGGAAAATAGCTGGAGTCACAGTCTCCTGGAAGCCCAGGGATGAGGCCAGTTTTTCTGGACAAAAGTTTCCAGTAGGCCACTAATCCAACACAACATCACACACAAGATCGGCTTTTCAGCCTCCAGGTTAATCAAGAAATTACCTTGAAGTGTGCACAGTTTACATTTTAAGTAAAACCAGTCTGCTGTAGGCACACTCTCTCTGTTTCTTTAATTGAATTAAATTTGAATTAAATTGGGTAAGGCTGGTTCCTTGGTATGAAATATGAAGAGGTTATTGAATTTAAAACTTATTCATTCAGCTATTTTAAGGCAATTACTAACTTTGATAATAAAACTGTGAACAGGACCATAATTCATTATTAGGCTAACATTTCTTCTTCCTGTGAGCATTTGTCAATAACTTCCAGCCATGATACAGAGTGGTGTATATATTTGCAATACACTTGAGTAATACTTATAAAAACAGTTTGAAAATCTAAGAACTGTCTACATTTTTTCCATTAATCAAACTATGTTTATTCAAAAGCACTATTGAACTAAATAAATGGTCACTCCTAAGGTGGAAAAAAAGACATTCAGTTGTTATCATGTGGTTTGGGAATGAATAGACGTGGAAGTAAAATGCTAGCTTCTTATCCGGGCTTGATTTAAACTTGCTGATGCGATCTTGAGCAATTCATTGAACATTTTTGTGACACACATTTCTTAGATGCAGAAGAAGCCAATGGTTTTAGGTCTTCCTAAAGAAGTTGGGGAAAAATGAATGTTGAAATGAACATGCAAGTCTGTGTGCGTTTAGTGCCCGAATCTGTTGGGTAGCAGCATAGTCTGTGGCAGATGAAGCAATCCTACGCGCCAAACTGAGAAAATGGTTAGAAAACCTTTTTTCCCTTAAACAGCCTTTGAAGCTGCCAGTAATTAATCTGGTACAGTTTTTTTGAAAACTGAAACCAATCTCTCTAAAATGTGGGGCCCTGTACATGAGCCACCTGGAACTATCAGGTACTCTGGACAATTTAAGTTATGCTTATGTAATTGAGAATAAGGAAACTCATTTTGGTCTGAGTTCAAGGGTTTAGGAAAATAGAGCATTACCAATCCAAGAAAGTTTGAAACACAAAAGTAGCAGAAGATAAACATGCAAAAATATCTGATTGGAGTTAAAAAATAGGTCTGAAAGCTCTCAGCGTCCCTAATGTCCCAAGCTTACCAAAGAACTAGTTCACGGACTTAACTTCAAGGAGTGAATCCTAACTAGATATTACTGAGATACTAAATGAGCAAGCAAACAGTGCAGGCTTGTTGACTACTGAAGAATGCAATTTAGCTATGATCATTAGTCAAGGCTTTCAGTGTCCATTTCTAGTGAGAAGAAAGAATAACATTTGTTTGCTATAAAGATTGAAACAGAAACAACTGGCAAGATGGAAGAAGGGAAGGAAAAATAAGGAAGGAGGCCTATACTGATTCTCCCTCAATTCTCAGTGTGTATGCCCTGTGGCTGCTCTCTGCTGTCTTTTGAGAATATTAACCAAGTGCTAATGTAGTTTTAGAAAGCTGACATTGTTGGGGATTTCAAAAATATAACACCTCTGTCTTTAAAAACCAATTCTTTATTCAACAAAATTGTATGCCTGGTTTCTATAACTGAAATACTCTGAAAACTTTAAATCAATTCCTTTTGAATAACTAAACTGAATAATATTTTACCCAAGTCTTTCTCAATACTTACTCTAAACAAATTTTGTAACATTCACTCAAATACATATGATGAATTACGACGATCAGCTCACAGAAGACGTGCTTTTAGAGATTCCGTTCTGCTACCGTTCATGGAATTGCCATTTACCCAGAAGAAAAAAATCTTCGTGAATGCAATTTTATTGAACTGCCAATTTAGCTAGTTTGTCTATATTTTTCAAGCTTTGCTTTTTTCATCCAGTTGAGAGAAGAGCAGCAGACTGCTTCTGCCCCTAGCTCAGCTGCCCTCCTATAAACGACAGTAGAAAACATGGCGGAACCTTGGTTGTCTCTTGTTCCTAAAACTCTCCTGTCTAATCAGGAATCTCTACAGGGAAACCCGCCCTGTTTCCTTAAAGACTTGATTTCTTAACATTTGACCTAGTCTCATTTCAGCACTTGCCTTGTCAAATAATGAGGAGAATTTTTTGGAACAAATTATTATTAGTAGTAATAGTAGTAGTGTTTTTGTGTGCGTGTGTGTGTGAGGAAGATTGGCCTTGAGCTAACATCTGTTGCCAATCTTGTTCTTTTTGCTCAAAGATGATTGTTGCTGAGCTAACATCTGTGCCAATCTTCCTCTATTTTATGTGGTGCACTCCCACAGCATGGCTTGGTGGGCAGTGCTGGGTCCACGCCTGGGATCTGAACTGGTGAACCCAGGGCCACTGAAGTGGAGCACATGAACTTAAACACTACACCACCAGGCCAGCCCCCAAATTATTTTAATTCTAAATGGAAGGCAAATTAGTTATTTTTTAAACATTGATTTTATGTTGACCAAAAAGTTTAAAAGTTACACATAAATAAAATATAAAAGACATTTTTTCACAAAGGAGTGGTCAGGGTTCTATTCAAATAAGATTTGGGTTGAGAGTGTTTTTGCTCTGTAGAATACGACCTTGCATTTGATAATACTCGCTGGGTAAAAAGTCACTTTGTTTTTTAAAGAATCTATGTTAGTGTTTTATTTTACTCTACTATTGTGGTTAAATTCAAGTTAGAGATTATTATTTCGGGGACCACTTCCTCCTCTAAAGCATTGTCAAATGATGATCTATGCTATTAAATAGCAAACACAGAATCACCCATGTATTCGGTTAATGGAGGCAAATGTAACTGTCATTGGCCAAATGCTTGTAACCTTTCTTTTCTTCATCTTCTCTTTCCGCTAAGCTGCTGTTTAAAGAGACTATTATTACCACTTTGGTGAAGTCTAAATGTGATAGCGTATGCAATGTACCTAGAATCCTAGCCTTGTACCTTCCTCACTTCATTTAGAAGATTCTTAGGCTAACATGAGCTCTGAATGTGAATGTGTTTTCTTCACTGATGGCTGTGCATGATCCAATTAAAAACAAAAATATGAGGACCTAAAGAGATTCTAATAATGGAGGCTGGAGAGCACACAGTGAGGTGTAATTGAGACGTGATGACCTGTAATTGTCTTATTCCTGCTCTCCCACAAGGACAACACACAGTACTGAAAATTGCAATGAAGATTTATTCCACTTTGGTTAGATTAAAAATGTGCATTCAAATGTCTATTTCTCCAAGAGAAGAGCGTATAGTAGCTCAATTGAAGGTATCTGTTGTATCTTAAAATCTATTTGAAATATTTGAGGGAATTATTGTCTAAATTGGCAGGTGATCGCTATCCAAGCTAACAATATATTTCTGTTAGCATAGCTCAAAAGGAAATACATTAAAGAATATATGCTCTTCATAAGCTTTGGCTGAGTAGATAAGATGATACGATACATGAATTAGGAAACGAATAAGCTGGAATTACAACTAAATCCACATAATTCTATTGTGAGATGTCCTTCCTTGCATTCCTTTGTAAAGCAAGCTGTGCACAGTGCGGTAAGTGTGCATGTGATAAACAATTAAGGGAGCTTGTTACATGGAGAAATGCACAAGCAATTTTTAAAAAATCATCTCAATAAATAAGGTGAAGCCAACATGATTTCATTAAATTGTTTTAAAATGTGTGTTATAACTATACTATTTGCAAAATTTAGTGTACACACAAATCCATAATTCAATCCTTTATTAAATATTATATTGGTATATGCTAATACTAAGAAATAATGATACAAAATAGGTGCAAAATACATTTGTGGTTTTTAGAACACTTAAAAATTCAAATTTAGGGGCCAGCCCAGTGGCACAGTGGTTAAGTGCGCACGTTTTTCTTCGGCAGCCTGGAGTTCACTGGTTCGGATCCTGGGTGCAGACATGGCACCGCTTAGCAAGTCAGGCTATGGTAGGCGTCCCACATATAAAATAGAGGCAGGTGGGCACGGGTGTTAGCTCAGGGCCAGTCTTCCTCAGCAAAAAGAGGAGGATGGGCAGCAGTTAGCTCAGGGCTAATCTTCCTCAAAAAAAAAAAAAAATTCAAATTTAAAGATACATCCAAATTTTAAAGTATATTTTTATTTTTATAATTTTCAAAATAACGAGTACATTTGCAAACGCAAATTAAGTTTATAGGTATAGAGGATTCACTTGGAAGAAATCAGTCATGCAAGAAACATCTTCCTATGTGCAGAATGAGTATCTGATTTCTAAATGGCCTAAAAGAAAAGCTTTTGGAATATTACTCCTTAAACCATTAAAAAATTAACCTGTCTAATAAATACAGTCACATTTATGTTGTTTTATATTAATGCTTCATCTACATTTATGTCTATAAAATTTTTAACTTCAGTTGAAAATCTCCTCTTGTAAAAGGTTCTAACTGTCCTTGGGAATGAATAAGATCCAATTAATATTCCATTGATTTCATTGTTAATGGATGACCACGTCACAGCCTGAGCAGGAGGGAAAGTTAAGTCATATCAGCTGCTTTCTCTTTCAGGCACAGTACACCCATCCAAATTGCATTTTCTGTATTCTGTGGAGCAGTGTTTCCAAATCCCATAACACCGCTTCTCCTCATTATGAAAACCTCTTCACAGGGTACAAGGTGAGAACAGAAGCCGAAGCCGTGACGAATGTGCAAAGCAGCTTTTAAGTTACTCACACGACCTACATATAACTTCACTTCAAATTACGGATTATGTCAAAAACTATGATGCATGTTTATCTTACATACATTTCATTTGTTGGTTGTGGTTTCTAAATATTTTGACAGTTGATTATTTATTTGTTTTGTGTTTAAAGTAAGTTACGGAAGACTTTTATTCCCAGAGTGCAGGAAGCACTGGGCTTGAATTAGAAACTCGAAATTGAATACTGTGACAATATCCAGCTTTGCCATTAGCTTATCCCCAGTATCATTATGGAAAGTCTTTTGGTCTTTGCCTCTAAAGTGGATCAGTGACAAAGATTCTCCCTATCATAAGGACTTATGTTGTTATTGTTTCTTGTCTTTTTGATTCTTTGTTTTAAATAGTTGTTTTCTATATTTCTTTTGCTGCAGGAAAAGTGTCAGGTTTATTGAGTTTCCCTATTACTTTATAATTTTAATATTGTGATGAACACTCTTGAAAATAAAATTAAAATAGTGTAACCCTATTTGTCATTAAAAAGCACACATTTAGAATTTATTTTCAGGGCAAGAAGGATAACTGTATTTTTCTCTCATTGAATTCTATGATGTTGCTATTTCAAAACTTCCTTAAGGACTCACTACCATGCCGTATACCTAAGATGACACATGGCAGCAGCCAGAGGAAGGCATCTATCCAGCTGGAAAGAGAGATTTCCATCCATTTCTGTCCTTCATTGGGATCAATTTTTACTTCCTCCATTAATATTTACAAAATTTTTCAATGTCTCTAATAAATACGGTGCTGAGAGATTGAATTATATTCCTCTTGAAGCTGTTATTTAGAAGTTATAGGTGATCATTGAGGGTTTTGGCTCAGTGGCAAAATAAGCAGCGTCTTGAGGCCTAAATAGTAAATTGTATATAATCAATTCTACAGCTCTCTAAGATTTTAGTTGTGAAATATTGTCAGGCCAGACAGTGAACCTCAAAACATGGGCTGCTTTGTGGCTTCAGCTATGTCCCCTCACCCAGGTTACCTTCAAAGCTCCTGCCTTTGTAGGATCTGAAGGGAGAAGCTTAAGGGGACTCTCCTGTCTACCAGAAAAGGAAAGCTGGCTGTGGGTGACACAGAGCCACATGGCAAAAACCAATATATGTGAGATGAAGGGAGAGTAAGAAAACAACAGCAAACCTACTGAGCACGTAATAAAGGCAGGAAAGGAATGATGAAGACAATCACTTAACATGGCAGACCATCAGTAGTTGCAGAGAACCATGTGCATTTGAGGAAAGCTCAACCCTGATGTTTAAACTCAGTTTTTGTGATCCAGTGTTGTGCTTGCATAAATTTGAGAACTCTGCCTTACTCAAGTGAATTTACTCTGAGCTTCTAGAATATGAAAAGCAGCATAGACTCAGTTTTGAAACAGGAATAAGCAGTTAATCTGGTAAAACCCAAAGAAATACATTGACTCATCTTATTTTTTAAGAGAGTCATTATGTTTGGAAAGTCATTGGGTTCTAGGAGGAAATGCATGCATTTCTGTTGCTAGTGGGATGTTAGAATACAAATTTTCAAAAATTATTTATTTAAAGCAAAAAAAATTGCTATTAATAGTAGTGAGTATGAAACTTGATTATTGACAGCTTAATTTCCCCCTCTCCAAAATATGCATTAACTAATGCCAACTGATGTCAACACAAATTATGAGCATGCAAGAAAAACTAATTGTTCCACATTATTTTACAGTTATTATTGATTACCATGCCCTTTGCAAATCAAGACAGAAATAGAAAGTATAATAATCCTTACGCATGAATTTAGCAATTACTAGAGAGGAGGAAGAATATTTCCAAATGCTTCCTTAATCATATATTAAAATCACAGGATGCATTTAAAGGGTTTCAACTGAGTATGAATAAAATCTGACTAAATTTTAGAACATGATCTCTAATCAAGTATGCACTGATTTAAGAGGAGACTTCTCATTTCAAGTTTGAAAACTGTTTCTTCTTTCTATAAGAGTGGCAACCTCTTTGTCTACCAACAGCTTAAAGGCAAGATAAAAATTGAGAAGGGTATATCAACCACACACACACACACACACACACACACACAATTACTAAGAATGTTTGCCCTCTGGTTATGTGGTAGAATTTTATTTCAAATGGTCGGTGTTCAGGTGCCACTTGAAATGCGTTTGGGTCAGTGTCTTTGGAACTTAGCCTTATGCTACATTAAATGGTCCTGGGTAGGCTGAGATGCTACATTTACACATTAAAGTAAGAACAAAAGCAAACAAAAAAACGTGAAAAGGAGTATAATAAAAGTCACATAATATGAAAGCTTTTATCTGTGTCCCAAGCCCCAACTCCACCTGAGCCTTTCAGTCTAAGCACCTCATAAACCTCCCCCGAAATACAGTCTACCAACATTCCTCCTTTTCAAAAGATTATTTAAATAAAGTGGATAAGCCTCATTCAAACCAAATTAATAATAAGTACATTCAAAACTAACTGTTTGTAATATCAAAGTTCAAGACATTTAAATATGCCTTGTAGAGAATTACCAAGACCTACTGCTAATACCATGAGTCTGAAAACAATCCAGAGGCTTATAAAAACACAATGTAACAAAACCCGAGTTCTGGGCCTGACACTATGACTGTAGGGCCAGCCCTAAGAGGGATGAAAACCCAGGTCTTCCTTCCTATCCTTCTCTTCTTTCTTTCCTTTTTTTTTTTTTTTTGTTGCTGTTTATTCTTTCTGACTTTATAGAGTAATCAGGGTTTAAATGTAATCTCAAAGGCTTTCATCTTGGATTTCAACTCTAACCTCACTGCAGTTGATCTGGAAGTAACCAATAAGGTCTGACTGAGCCTGGGTCTACATATCATCAAATGGCAAAATTTACCTGGGGATTTCTGGCAAAAGCTCTTGTCTGGTTCCCACGTAGCCACCACTATGGAAGAGAATAGAAATGTTTTATGCTGTTGTGGTTGAGGTCTTGGAATTCAGATTTAGAACTTGTATCTAGGTGATTTCTTGTACTATTTTCTATATGTCCAGTTATGGCTAGTTCTTAGGGATGAGGGACAGCCAACCTTCTAACATCTGAAGAGAGGTGAGACGTTATTTAGAAACAGGCAAGAGTCTATTTGGGAGTATCAAATGAATACTTCTTTATGGACAGAGAATTGGCAATAACATAGGAACAGAATTTGAAATGTATTCTAGAAAAAGTTATTAAACCAGATCAAATATTCCCTCCAAAATAAATAAGTAGCACTAAAACCTCACTTTCCATATTCTTGTCTTGATTTATTTTTCTTTCCACCTACTGTATCCCATACCTATTAATCTATTTGTGTAGCATCTATTTCTTCCCAGTAAACTGTGCACTCCGTGAGAATAGGGGCACACTGTGCAGGGAGGGTACCTGCCTTCAACTGACCTCTAGTCTGTAAGCAAAGCTGAAGAAGGAAGAACAGCTCAACAAACGGCAGTGATGTGCATCCGCCCGAGCAAGGGGCAGCTGGAGAAAATATCGAGAGAAACTTTCCTAAGTGAATCCTTTATTGAGGGGGTTATATTCGTTCCCTATTGCTGCTGTAACAAAGTACTACAAACTTAGTGGCTTAAAAACAACACAAATTTATTATCTTAGGGATCCAGAGGTCAGAAGTCCAAAATAAATCTTCCGCTGCTATGATGTGAGAAGAGCTGTGTTTCTTATGGATGCTCTAAGGGAGAATCTGTTTCCTTGCTTTTTCCAGCTCCTAAGGCTACCCTCATTCCTTGGTTCACGGCCCTGCACCGCAATGACTTTTCACTCTCTGCCCTCATTGTCACATCACCTTCTACTCATTTGATCTGCTGCCTCCCTCTTGTAAGGATCCTTGTGATTACATCGGGCCCACTTGAATGACCCAAGACAATCTTCCCATCTCAAAGTCCTTAATCGTGTCTGCAAAGACTCTTTTGCCATGTAAAATAACATATTCACAGGTTCTGGAGAGTAGGACATAGACATCTTAGGGAGGCCATTATTCTGTCTATCACAAACTTCTATACAAACCTCTTTCACAGCCAATCCCCAATCAAAGACAAATATGTTGGTCCTTGGGAACACTGAAGACTTTTCTAAAATGTGGAACATTCTCTTCTTGACCATTTATATAGTCTCAAAATTCTTTTTAGAATTCCAGATAGTCTATCAATTATCCTTAAATGCCACACGTTTAGTAAATGTCAATTACCACATGGTTATATAAAAGAATCTTATACATTTTAGAGTAAGTATATGGAGCCCTGCATATTTGAAAATAAATGGAGAATATTGAAGAGAATCCCTGAGCAGCAAAGTCAAACTTTATCATGATTCCACTTAGTTGACGCTGATTCAACCAGAAATGGGAGAAAGCATCACACAGAACACAACAGGAATTGTCATGCCAATAAATATCCAGCCAACCATCCAGGAAGATTATTTCTTGTAACTGAGGTTTAATAAGAGAGAAAGAGCTGAAATTTGAAGGTTCAAATCCTGAGCAAGTACCTGGACTTCAGATGTTTCAGTTTCTGATGAAGAAAGTAAGTTATCTGTTTTTAAAACTAACTTTTAGGGGCTGGCCCAGTGGCACAGCTGTTAAGTTCGCACGTTCCACTTTGGCTGCCCAGGGTTCACAGGTTCGGATCCCGGGTGTGGACATGGCACCGCTTGGCAAAAGCCATGCTGTGGTAGGCGTCCCATGTATAAAGTAGAGGAAGGTGAGCATGGATGTTAGCTCAGGGCCAGTCTTCCTCAGCAAAAAGAGGAGGATTGGCAGCAGATGTTAGCTCAGGGCTAATCTTCCAAATGAAAAAAAAAAAAAATTCTGAAGAGGCGGTAATATGCACCTGCTGGAAAGAGAGCAGGATATCAGGACATAGATGTCACTGGACTTTAAGAATTTTATCTCCGTCTTTTTTTCCCCAGTTTTCAGATACTTTGGCCTGAAGTACACATAGCAGTGCAGAGTTTTTAATGAGTTGGAGAATTATACTGAAATTCAGAACTGTGATAATAACCTCCAAATTAATATTTTCCTTCAGATAAATTGCATTTGAACAAAATCTAATCTTATTGCTCATAAAATGACATCATAAAACCAGAATGCCAACTCTCCCAGCAAATGTTACAGACAGTCCACTTTCCAAGTGTTTGCTCTTTGTGTTTAGCTATTAAAATAAGAGTTTAATTTAAAATGCATGAATAAGCTTCTTACTGGATTGCAGACAAGCAGAGGAAGTGAATTTTTTTTCCCTCTCTTTTAGAGAGCTAATACTCTATCCTTTTCTTTCCTTCATGCAATTACAAATGTAGTAGGTGACGCGGGGGTGTGGGGGGTAGGGCAGGAGAGGAGGGCGTTGAGCATAACTGCTCAGTAACTACCCCACTGTCCTAATAATCTCCATGGCTTCCCTGGCGTTTCTGCCACTGTGTGCCTTTTGCTTAGGCTGGGATTTTTAACTCTGTCACTCAGGAATAGGTATTTGAGAGGAGCCCTTAAACAACCATCAAAGCATTAAACAGCTACACGCGCAGGAACCTACCACAAGTACCACCATAAGCTGCTGCAGAGAATCCCTAAGCCTTGCGGCAGGTGTGATACTACTCAGACTAGGAGTCTTGGGAGCTGGGAGTTGACAACAATGTCCAATGGACCCGAGGCGAAAGAGCACACAGCTTGAGTGTGTGAGACAGATGCTGCTTCTTGCTGCGTTCACCATCTCCCACATGTAATATTTCCAACACATTAACGGAGCATTGGCGTTTGTGGCATGCTTAGTGACAGGAATAGAACCATGAAATTAGTAGTGTCTTGCCAGCTTTAAAATGTAGTGAATAACTTCTTGTCAGAGCAATGAAATCTTTCTCATCCTATAAAAAAATCTGTGTATAACTAATGAGTCTTCTGGGCCAGCCTACCGGCTCTGTTCAATTCCTTCCACTAGTTTGCCTGTTCAACTACCTGTGGCACCTGGACTATGGAGATTGGTATTTTCAGAATTGATTAACACTCTAATAAATTAATATGCAAATGCCCGAGTCTGAGTTGCATCCTGGATGTAATGGGCAAATTTGATGTTACCATTTGAAAGCTATTCCTGGTGTTCCTACATCAATTATCAGACTTCTTTGATTCTTCTTTGTATAGAAAACATGTAAATTAGCTTATATCACACACCTTGAAAGGAGAGCCTGGGGTTGGCAAGGTGTCAGAGAACTGCCGTTTTGACTGATTGTAGTCTGAGTAACTTATTATGGTAATAGATTGGGTTTTATTATATCGCTGCTTTTGGCAGTGATGATATTTAACTACAGAAGACTAAAGACATGTCATGATGCAAGAGAACTTTATGAATGGGCGAGTACATTTTTGCCACACTTGAAACTGGCAAGCCAGATCAGTAATAAACAATTCTGGGAAACAGCAGTCACTCCACTAAAGAATGCACATTTTTTGCCTGTTGGCATTTCCTTCAATTGTTGAACCAAGAAATGTTTATTGTTTACTTTTTATGTGCTGGCACTAGGCTAGGCCCATGAAGAACACGTGACCATAAACATGACTCTGTTCTTAAAGATCTGATAGTCAAGTTTGTTTTTTTTTTTAATTTTTTTTAATTTTTTTTCATTTTTCTCCCCAAAGCCCCCCGGTACATAGTTGTATATTCTTCGTCGTGGGTCCTTCCACTTGTGGGATGTGGGACACTGCCTCAGCGTGGTTTGATGAGCAGTGCCATGTCTGCACCCAGGATTCGAACCAATGAAACACTGGGCCACCTGCAGTGGACACGGGAACTTAACCACTCGGCCACGGGGCCAGCCCTGATAGTCACGTTTTTGTAAGGCAACATGACAGAATACAAGATAATACATACTATTTCTAATTTGCAGGGTACAGAAAATAAGTGATGTTTACAGAAAAGACAAGCAGATCAGTGGGGACAGAATCATATAGGATGATTTGATAGTCAGCTGGTGGATGAATAGAATTTCGTTAAGGAAAAGGAGAAAGGAAGTCACCTTAGACAGGGAGACCAATGCATGGAGGAAGAAAAAGTGTGGTTATGCAGGGAACAGCTGAGACCATTTCTTAGGCTTAATGGATGCCATGTTCTAGGCATTGTGTCACCTGATTTACACGCCTTTTCTTGTTTAATCTTCTCAGTAAAGTAGACGTTATTATCTCCGTTTGACAAATAAAGGAACAAAAACTTAGGGAGGTTCAGTAAAGTTGTACAGCTTGGAAGCAGGATAAGTTGGACTCAGACCCAGCCTGTGCAGTGCCACATGGCATGTGGCCTGAGGGGAGCACGGGGCACACAGTGGGTGCACGCAGCTCAGTCTAGGGTGGTGGCTGTGGCACCCAGAGGTGGACCCAGATCGCAGATGCTGTTCTCAGGAGAAGTTATCAGGGCTATCTGGATATGGAGACAGGCAAGGGGATTGTCAAAGAAGACTCCAAGGGTTTCAACCTGGAAGTTGGGTATTGACTTTAAACCTCACTTGGAAAGAGAGAGGGGAGTCTCTTCTCTCAGGTCTTATACTCTTCGGAGTTATCAAAGAACTTCGAGAGCAAGCTTCTTTGCCACTTAGAGACCCATATTCAGTCATCCTCACCTTTGGGAGAAAAAAGTCTGAGATTGTTGTTCCCTAGACTGCTGACCTAATTCTTCTATCCAAGTAAGTAGGTCAAGCAGGAGGAAGAGCGGGTGAGTGGGGGCGGGGAGAAAGCCTTACCTGAGCCTAGAGGAATTTAAAAAGAAAAGGAAAGGAGGTTAGGAAAGACTGTGCTGGAGCCCGGGGAGCAGGAGGTTTGTCTAGATACTCTATAGTCAGTGAAGAATTGAAGCAATTAGCTGATTCAATCCCCCAACGTCCCTTCTGTCTCGATTTTCAATATATGTGTTTGTTAAACAAGTATCTACTGAGTACCTACTATGGTAAGTGGCTTAAGGGATAATAAATATAAATTAGACAGAGAACCTACCCTCAAAGAGTTCACTGAGAATTATGAGACCACACAGCCATAATTAACCCTACAGCCAGGGCGAAGGTGATTGATAGCCCAAGTTAGGGGCCAGGTGCTCCAGAGTCGAGAAAAGAAAGACATACTTCAGGAGGAAGGGCACGGGGACATGGAAGACTAAGCACAAAAGATCTTTTGGAGGTGGTATTTGAAATGCACAGGAGACGCTTTGGGCATTCAGAGATGGCAGAAGAAAGAAAACCAGTTTTTGGCAAAAGGAACAGCATGAGTTAAAAGATTGGGAGGTGGGAAAGCACAAAGTATGAGAAAGAAATAAACTGAGTGCTTGGGTTTGCCTAGAGAGCAAAAGGTACATGAAGATTTCAGAAGATATCAGGATAATTGATTCAGTTTTGTGCTACATTCTGCAGATCTGTTGTTTCATTCAAAGCAGCTGATGCTGACACCACCAGTAATGTTATCAGGGTCAGCTTGCCCTGACCCACTTGTCACTCAGTGCTCTTGTCAATCAGGTGAGATGAGACCCTTCTCTCCCCTTGTAAATTCTGCAGCCAGTGGTGATCTGGAAAATGCAGGGATCAGCTAAAAATCCATTAACCAGATATTCCTATGGCTCGTGGACAGACAGGCCCTGTAAACCGTTAGCGTTGGTACAAGTGTGAGCTTCCTCTCTCCTACTACCTCTCAATCTTCCATGCCCCTTCACGGACTCAGTCCCTTCTTACCTGTGGGCACCATTTAGCCTCCTTGGATGTGTTAGGGAAAAAAAACATCTTATTTGCTTTGCGCTGATGGAAAGTTTCTGGAAGTGATAGAAGGAATTGAAGTCCTCACAGAGCCTCTACAAGAAAACTGTTTTCTCACTGCTGAGCTACAGACAGAAGAATCCAGCACTGAAACACCGCAGTTCCTAGCGAATCAGGAGCTATGGGACTTGAACCATGCTGGAAGAGGTTTGTCTTTTATAAATCAATGTTTGCTTCAAGGTGAGGAACAGGGACTAATTGTACTAAGTATTGCCTCCCAGAACTTCTTTATAAAGAAATTTATTTTGAGTTTAATAAGCAAGCTCTTTCTTCTTTTGTATTCAAACATATAGCTGGAATTTATGATGTAGAAAGATAATAAATGATTAAGCATATGATTTTATTAATAAAGATATTAACAGAGGAAGTCAACAGACATAACAGAGGGATCTGAGTCTACCAGGGAGGATATAAAGAACTTCCCCAGAAATAGGATTTATCTTTGCACATACTATACGTTAAACATAGAAAAGTTTCTAATATAATCTTTAGTCTCTCTCATTGCATCAAGTTGTAACGGATCAGCTCCCTTTTTGTTTCTTCTTTAATTTCTCTGTGGTAACATGCTTGAGTGAACACAGACATGGTACATTTAACCAATTTGGCACTATGCCTTAGGTTTATTAAAGAAACAAAGATTTGATGGGCTGTCTCTAAACTCTAGCCTCTCACGTAATTCCTGCAGCTGTAATATTGGCCTAAGGTGACTTCTCACTCTGCTGGCGCTGGGACTCAGGACACTGTGACAGTAGAAGCCACACATTTTGAGACCAATGTTTATTCCTTAGATTTCTTTCCTCTTTGTAACCTGGGTATTGTCTTCTCTCTACCTTACAAGTTCCACAACCCTGACACTTTATTGACTAGAATTATAGCCTGTTTTTCCTCCTTGCTTACACTCCCTTAGAGCCATCATGGTTGGGGATTAAATGTTTTGTAATGTTGGGAAATAAATGAATGAATTACTGTAAGGTTTTTCCCAATGAACAGGCAAAGTTCTCATCATTCATTAATTAGTTGGAGTTCTTTCCTAGAATTCCTGCCCAGAGTAGGGTATAGATATCTATTTGTGAGTTCCCAGATTGAGAATTTAGTTTTATGTATAGCGTGGAATTTTTTTAACGTGAAAACGATATATATTTCAATTCTTTTCTTCCCAAGTCCAATCTAGCAAATTATGCCTAATTTTCATGATACATATGTCATATTAAAAGAGAAAATTGACTTCTAATATATTTTTCTGCCATTATAACAGCTAGGCAAATTGTAGCACTATATGCTAACAAATAAAAATATTTCAAAGCAAGTGTCTTTAGAGGTTGCAGATAGGCCAAACACAATGGGAAGTATGTTCCAAAAGGAATAAAAGACCTGTGAACTTAAGGTTCCTTGTCCTTTGGTAGGAGATTTTTCCAATTCTCTATTGGTTTGGTACCTACCAATATGTAGACGGATCATAAAGTTTGATCATTACTATGAACATTTTTTATAACCCAAACTTACAACCCGTGAACACCACCTCATCTCTCAGCTAACAGCCCTTTCCTTTTCTGGAGTGTTACCAAGGTGATACATACTATGGAGCATGTACTACTAAAAAGATAAGAATTGCAGTAGAAATATTTCATGAGCAAGCAGACTGTAAGCGATTTCTATAATCAGTGATTTTGAAATAAGTCTACATAAACTTTGACTCAAGACAAAATCTCATCAAAAGGCTATTTTTTTCCAAAAGAAACTAGGACCGATTACAAAATAATTGGAGTTACCCTTACTCGTGTAAGATTTTTGAAGGAAAGAAACTTTAATGTACTTTTATATAGCTTTTGTGGTGGCTCACTGATACTGCATAACAATTATGGAGGCAAAAAGAAACCAACGAGTAACCAAATGTACCAAACGCTTAAATGCTGTTAGTTGTGGAGAGATGTCAATGAATTCTATAACCAATTACAGTCATGCATCGCTTAACAACAGGGATACGTGCTGAGAAATGCGTCGTTAGGCGGTTTTGTTGTGCGAACATCACAGGGTGTACTTACACAAACCTAGATGGTATAGCCAACTATACCCCTAGGCTGTACGGTACTAATCTCATGGACCACCCATCGTATATGCCATCTGTTGTTGATCGAAACATCGTTATGTGGCACATGTCTGTACTCGTTAAATAATTCCTTTTATTTTCTGGTATTATTGATGATAAATTAGCCAAAGATGCAGATTTAACTAAACTAACAAATTTCATTTGTCATATGTTAATGCCTTTGATGTTTACAATGGCATGTGGAATTTGATGGGGTCTGTTTTCCTGTTGAGGGAACTGACACACAAAAAGATGAAACAATCTGTTAAAGATCACAGCAGCCATTTTAAAGCAGGTCTGCGTCACATTTGAGAAATGGACCTTGTCCATATGAACAAATCCCTTGAAACGCAGGGCTCTGTGGCGTGCTGATTGCGTGATGAGTAAGTGCTATGAGATAATGGTAAAAGTCATCTCCTAAGAGCTCTGTGATCAGATTTGTACATTTGCACTCTCAATTTTTGTCCCAATTTTGTTTACTGAATCCTGAAATTACCTCCTTGGTGTTTTTCTTTATGCTTATATGAGTTCACCTCCTCTCTATCTCCGTAGATATGGATTTCCCCTTCATATTCTTCTCTAATATGGTTATTAGATATAAACTGCTGAAGATTCCGCAGGTGGAAGAGAGATGGAGCCAAACATACTGCTTTGAAGTCTGCGTCCTCCCAGTTTACCTCTTCATTTGGCTGCCTGAGATGGGATTACCTCCCTCTATCTTTAAGAGCAAAGCCTTTCAGCTGCTGTCGGTTTCATTTAAAGAGCCCACAATGAGTGATGCCTGACTCTGTGGTGCTGTTTCATGTGCAGAATATCCTGGGGTGCATCAGGAAAGTGTAGCCCTGATGGCTGGTTGATCTCATTTTGGCCTCGCCGAGTTGGTTTTCAGCGACGTGCTGCCTCCGCCTAGCACTCCATCTCAATTTACTGAGGACCTGTGAGCTCAAGTAACTTATCCAAAGTCACACATGAGTGGCTTACCAGAATTCATACCCCAGAACTGTCATGGTTCCTAAATCCTTTATTATGAGCATTATACCATACCATCTTCCGGGTCTCAGTATTAACATCATGTAAATTTATTCTCCAGCATGATTCATTAAAATGAAAATGGGCCATTTTCTCTGATTCTCCGAGTACTTCAGAAGAAGCGTTACATCCTGAATACAGATTTCATCTTAGAAAAGGAGACAAGAAAAGAAGTTAAACCTTTACTTGTATTGGAGCCTGGTTCATCTTAAAAGGGCTTTATTCCAGTTTTAGGTTTAAAATATTTAAAGGAAAACCAAGCAGTATTAAGGCTAAGAATAGCTACCATTGCATTTTTACTAGCAGGTAAAGCAAGGAAACTAAAAAGTGACTCTAATTCAATGGCGGAAACCTGATGAGTCCCCTCCAGATTACAAATGAATGTAAAACTAATTAAAAAAAAAAAACCTGTGTTAGACACTCACACATTTTTAAATATTTTCTGTCATCATAAAATACATAGCATCAATTTGCTTTTTTGATGCCATCTCATTTTCTGTTTAAATAGAGAATTAAAATGATAATAGAGGAGTCAGCCCAAGGGTGCAGCGGTTAAGTTTGCCCGGCCTGCTTCAGTGGCCCTGGGTTCGCAGGTTCAGATCCCAGGTGTAGACCTACGCACGGCTTGTCAGGCCATGCTGCGGCAGTCACCCCACATATAAAGTAGAAGAAGATGGACACGGATGTTAGCTCAAGGCCAGTCTTCCTCAGCAAAAAGAGGAGGGTTGGCAGCAGATGTTAGCTCAGGGGCTAACTTCCTCAAAAAAAAAAAAAAAAGATAATAGAGTAACCACATACACAGCTCCCACTACAAAATAATATCACAAGAAATAAAAACTCAACGTCTAAGTGTGTTTAAGATTATATTCAACAGGTAAAAAGGTGAAAATAAAAGTGGAGAAATTATAAATGTGACTTTGCCTTTTTCTTCTCTTAATGAGTCCTTGTCCTTTGGATCCATTCTTTTTCTTCTTTTTTTAATGTAAAGAACATTCACTTTTTTTCACATAGATGCTTAGATTAACAATTACCCTCAGCCAAAATCATTTAAGTACCCACTATGGAAAAGCATCTTAATTGGCACTATTTTGATACTAATTATCTCCTTTCTCAAGGAAGTTGTAATCTAGCTGTGGAACAGAGCATACATATAATGATACAAGCGTGCATCTATGACACAAGGAAGGGCGTGCTAAATAAGGGGCGCACACAGTAAATAACACAGGTGTTTGGATGAAAAATAAATAATGATAGAACAGAAAATGAGCCCTCCAGACCAGGGCAGAGGCACAGAGACAATGAGGGACAGTAGGAAGATCCTGACTTCAGGATTCCAATGGACCTGTTTTTAAATCCTGTCTCTACAGCTATTAGTTGTGTGCCTTTAAGCAGGACTTTTAACTCCTCTGATACTGCATGTGTAAGTAGGCATGATAATGCCTAGACCATAGAGTTATTTGAGTACAAATTGGGAAGTGTACGTAACTACCTCCTCCGGGTTTGTCTCTAGGTCGGTGCAATTCAGTGGTACAATGGTTCTAGCGGTGGTAGTAGTAAGAACATTTTTGAAACTCCTGGGACCAGAGCCTGGCATAGAAAAGGGCTTGAATGAAATTTCGTTCTCATTCCTAAGCCCTCCCCTTACCTCCAACACCATCTAATTCTCTAATTGCTTGAGCTGAACCCCGAGTCAAAATAGCTCTTGGAAGTTGAAAAAGGGAGATGGACATTTCAGATATGAATGAAGAGTGTACAAAGTCTGGAAGTTGAAAATAAAATTAGGGCATTCAAGAAACAATAAATTTCTGTTTTGTTTTGTTTTGTTTTGTTTTGCTGAGGATGTGCTAAGTGTTGATTGTGAGGAGGAGTACCATGATATGTGTTTTGAGAACTGACGAGCTATCTAATGGTACATGTGGTGACCGCTACTACTTTTTCCCTACTACTTTTTGACTTCAAAACAACTTTTCTCCTAAAACCCTATAAAAATATGGCTAACATAGACATGTTCCAAAATGCAAGAAACATAACATAAAATACAATGGTCTGTTTAGCACTTTGACATTTTTTACTGCCTTCTATTTTTATTTAATTGAAAACATATTTTATGGTTAAAAAATAAACCATATTATCCGAAGTGATAAAAATTGATTTTTAGGGATAGGAGTTTTGGAAAATGCACCAAAATAAATACCAGATGTAGTAAAGATAATCCAAATCTAACTGTCAAGAAAGGTCATTTGTCTATAGGACCCCAGTATATAGGCAGCCAGTTTTAATAAAAACTCATTCCAGAGTAAAGGGAATTAGCAAACATACGAATGGGAGAAAATTTATCCTTCCACATGGTACAAGGGACACAAATGCAATAACTTTATGATAAAAGTGATATAAAGTTAAAAAAATGATAAAATGCTAGCAAAAGCTTCACTGACTAAGAAATTCATTTGTTTTTAATAGCACTGAAATTTGGATGATTGCTTTAGAAAACCCTAGAGGAAGATGGCAGATAGGTCATATTTAGCATGCTCACTCTGACTTTCTGTCTAACCATAGTGGCTCTTTGGAGCACTCTGCTCCAAGAACTCTAATCCACACGGGGTCTTAGCAAGGAGGAGCTCTGACTTCAACACGAGTGTCTGCTATGCATAGGGGCACAGCAGTAAGAAGTAAAGACGCTAAAACATTTTCAAACTCTTTGATTAAAAAACTCCACTCCTAAGCACAGGCACCAACGCAAGAAAGAAATGATGTGTTTATGAAGATGTTCATCACAGAATTAACTATAATGGCCAAAAAAGGAAAAAAAGGCAACTTCAAAAACAAGTAAAATAGCTTAATACACTGTGACACTTCAGCATTGGTTTTTATGCATGAAAAAGTATAGTTTTAAAGATCACATAGAAGACTTTAATATACCCTCTGTTGTTTTTCCTCCCTATACCATGCCCATAGCAGGCGAACAAAATAGCAACTGAATAAACTTGAAAGCACTGGGACTTTCTGCCACTGCGATCAGTTTTGTATCTTCTCCCTGCCCTCTGGCATTTTTTTCTAGTAGTTATGATTTCCTGATTCTTTGGAAAGGAAAGCCTGATATTTTGTCACAGTTAATTCAGTGGAAATTAAGTTTTAGGTATATGAATTTAATAAATTGGCACATCATCAGGCTGATTGTTTTATCTTTCTTAAATTAGAATTAATATGACCAGAAAGTAATGACTTCCATCTTGTGCCTCTTTATAGTGAAATTTGCTAATTAAACAAAACCTCAAACTACTTGGGAGTGAAACATATTTTCATGTCCTGCATTTCCAGGCTCAGTAGTAAAGTAGAAAAAGCTTCTTTGCAAAGAAATTTTTCAGAGAAAGCTTCTAGACTAAATTACGAAGCATACTGCATTTTCTGATGATTTCTGGTAAACCAATAAGCTATGTACCAAGATGCTGCTAGAAAAACAGAATATCACTTTCTTTTACCAGTTGTTTAAATATGTTTTGCAAAGGCGCTAGTATTGCATCTGAAAATACCTATCACGAGAAATTCTTTTTTTCATTCTTCACTGTCTGGCATAACAAAAAATTTCTGTTCTTACAACAGTCCTGTACCTTCTTTCTAAACATCATGACAATGAATGCTAATTTTAAAAAATACTTTATTCAGGTAGCACAAATGAAATTACGAAAGATAGCTTCTTTCAAGGTTTGCTTATAAGTATCACACCTATTTGATCAACTATTTTTGTGCAAAGCTTTATGTGTAATGAGAAGCAGGTGAGAATTTAGCAAGCAAGTAAGCTTTTTGATATATAAAACAGTAGCTCATGTTTTGGGTTCGGCAATGAGATTATTTTGTATAGTTAAAGTCTTTATTGATGTCAAAAAAGAAAATCATGAGGCAGCAAAACTGATCATTTCAAATGATATGTATAAAACTTGTGCATTTGCTGGGTATCTGGAAACATCAAATTGACTGACTTTCTCTACCTCAGTACAAGACTCAGAAAAGTGTCCGAGAAATGTGTGCTGCGTAAGTTCCTGAGAGACTGACTATAGAAAGCCTATTGATGGTAAATGATTTGTCATAATATGGTGTAATTGATGTGAGAGAATATACCCTATGTTTATAATAAATTACCCTCTAGCATATGCAGTCATTAACTAGCCATTTGTAAAATCATCTTTGTTCCCACAGCCTCAACTCCCTCATTACAGTCACCACGTTTTTGTGTAAGGTAGAGGCCAGTTCTAAAAATAATATTATGGTGTTTTGGATTAGGGGAAGTTAATAAAGTACACTCTATACTTATCATAGTCTCTCAAGCTTACATATTTTTAATCTTCCTGGGCAGTGTTTGTGCAACATGATATACAAGCAATCCTAGTGCTTTTGGTCTCTAAAAGCTAAGAAACAAATGAAGAATTTATTTTTAGAAAACTGTTCAAAGCTTAGATGAAGAAGTGACTGAGTCATATAAAATTTTGGAGGAATAGAAAATCATTTTCATCTTCTTTTATTTATTTGTACCTAGCTTAGCTAGGGTCTGTTGCCATAACAGCAAGACACAATAATACGGTAGCATTTGCTCTCACGTTACAGTCCAGGACTGCAGGACAGACGAGTAGCTTTGCTCCAAATGAGCATTCAGAGACCCAGGTTTTTCCTCACTTGTTGATCTGCAATCCTCTAAAGCAGGGGTCAGCAAACTTTTTCCACAAAGGGTCAGAGAGTAAATGTTTTAGGCTTGATGGGCTATCTATGGTTTCCGTCACGTATTCTCCCTCTTTTTATTCTTTTAACAATGCTTTAAAAATGTAAAAACCATCCTTAGCTTACGAACGATATAAAATAGGCCCCCGGGCAGCTTTGGCCTGTGGGCTACAGTTTGCTCACCCCTTCTGTGAGGGAATTTCCTGCATATTAGAAGCTCTATCAATGCCACATCGATGTGCCAACTTTCAGGAAAAGGAAAACAACAGAAGTCGAAGGCAAGCAATTTCCCCTCAAGGAAGTGATGCAGTAGCTTTACACATCACTTTCAGTTATATTCCATTGCCAGGAACTTGGCCATATGGCCATGTCCAGGCACAAGACCAGCAAATGAAGCCGCTAAGTAGTTTTCCACATACCCTGCTAAAACACTACTACTATATGTGTCACTTCAATCCTCTGGGAGGTAGACGCTAAGACAAATTTAGAGTGCAAAAGGTTTATTGGAGGAATAAAAGACAAAACGCAGAGGAAGCAGAATTGGGCTGGGGAAGCCCTCACACTGTGATGCAGATCTGAGACCTGGGAGAGGAGAGACGGAGGGGAGCAGGATTGGGCAGAGCAGACCTCGGAGCAAGATGCAAACCTGGTAAAAATTAGGTCAACCCTATGTGCATCTCCAGAGCAAATATTGACCGCTAGGGGGGTCCTATGTTGGGCAGGAATTGCCAGACCCTAGTGCTCCAACCATGCTGTAGAGCCATAAGAAGAAAGTGGCCTAGACTTGAAAGCTGAGGCGAATCTTTAAGTCGCTGACTGCTGGAGGCTCCCAGCTAACTGTGTATCTTGCAACTAAATGGCAAATTCTTTCTTCAAATGAGATCTGAGGTGGGCATATCCACAGCTGCCCGTCATGTAATAAAGGGAGAAGGGAGTTAGGGAACACTAGTACCTGGCACAGTATGTATATATCCCCGTAGTAGGAATAGAATGCAAAGAAGTGCGGATTCCACCACTGGATGAGTCCTGCTAAACCTACCAAGAAGGAAGCAGTGTCACAGCAGGCAGTGTCATACCTACTCTGAGTTTGGGCAACATTTATGCTTTTTCCTTTTTTCAGGACTGAATTTATATATAGTTGATTATAGGGTCCACTTTGTTGTCAGATTTGTGATTTATTTTTTATTTATAAGCTGACACTACATAGAATATAGTTTGCAGTTTGTATGAAGTGAAATCCAACTGAAACGTTGAGAAAGATCTGATGAGGGCCCTAAGCCTGAAGTCACCACAAATAATGTGTAATATAGATATAGAGAATCAGCACGGTTCAGTTGTGAATTTTCCTGATTCACATCAAATCACCTCTGAAGTATATCTCTAACACCCATGGTAAAAATTCTTACTCTCCATTGCAGTCCAAATCCAACAACTGGAATTAATTTGAATAAAAGGGAAGACAAAAGACTAAGTTCAAATATAAATGTTTTTGTCCACATTCAATAAATGAATCTAGTGAATAAATAGCTCCCAATGCAGAAAGGTAAAGAAGAATAATTTCGACCATTTATTGAAGTCCCTGCTATATGTCAAGACCTATACGAACGTTGCATCTAATCTTGGAACATCCCTGCAAAAGTTTTTGTTATCCTCATTTTAAAGATGGTGGAACAAAGGCTCAGAGAGTTTTGGTGATTGCATGAAGGCACATGACTGGTATACACTTCACCGTGTGTTAAACTCAGATCCCCATGACCCCAGCACCCATCATTTTTCCATGATGCCATTTTCTTTCTAAAATGAACAATCCTGTGGAATAATCATTCTTTACTCTTCTTAAGAGTGTTTACATTTAGTCATATTTGAAAATCGTAGCCTTTCCTAAAATACTCTAGTCCAGTACAAATTAAAGTGAGAGAATGTTGTGTATAGCTGTTTAATGCAGACTCTGCTTTTTTGCTACTGTTTATTTTCTGAAGCTCACACACATGGGACCAGGTTCAGTTTAAGAAAAACATTTAAATCATATTTTGAAATATATGTTTCATTAGATCTCTTTCTTATAAGAAATCAGAAAGCTGTGCTTACGTGTGTGTGCGTATCCACGAATGTGGCCAAACTTGCAAACATAAGCCTAAATATCCATGACATCTTTCTGTATCCTCTCATACATCATTATGTAATTGACATTTCTCATTCTTACCCTAATTATTACCTGATCTAACGATCAAGAAGTAGAAGAGAGACATCCTTAGAAGGTTAATAAGCCATCCAGAAAATTAGTTTAGGATGATCAAACCTTAATGATTATTATTTCTCATTATATTAGATCACCTGAAAAATTTGAGGAAGAAAAAATAAATTGGCATCATTGGGCAATTATACTTGTAGTTTTTCACTGTAGATTTTACAGATGATCACCAGTTATGCGTTCTTTTCATATCTCAAACCAAAGATTTTTTATAAATTATCCTACCATTATTATAGTAATCAAAGCCCGTTTATTTGATCATCATCATAATGGAGTACTTGAGGCATTTTCTCTTTTGCTAATTGACAGTTGGTCAGTTAAGAGGTGCTTTTCACAAAATCTTCCGTAACCCGAAGGGTTTGAATTAGCTTCTAATAAATGCCTGAGAAGCTCCTCTAGATTCTTAAGTGCATTTGCTAAAACTCTCAACGGCTATTTTCCACCTTCTGGCCAGGAAATGCCTTTGATCCGCCATCTAGCTGCCTTTCTTGCTCATATCTATCTGTCTCAAGCATTGTAACCCTATTCATCAGCACAATGACACATTATCATTTAGATATCATTTTCTGAAGCCAGATTTCTCTGAGAAAGAAAACGAAATGCAAAGAATAGGAAAAGGGTCAAACTGAAGCTCGGATTGCCCTATTTGGAGAATTGTAAGAGGTGGCGTGTGATCAGAAGACCAAGCCTTGAACTTGATGTTCACTCCCACCCTAATTACACACCTAGGTATTTCCTGTGCTGACTTTTGGCTCACTGGCTGCTCCCTGCTCGCCTGCATGCCACTTCATCATCTGTGATGAGACCCCCATCCCCTAGAGCTCAGGTGCCACAATATTGACATCCACTTATGCAGAATTGGTTCCTTCAATTTCACTCTGTCCATCACTTCCTAATAAGTTAGGGTAGCAGGGTACAGGGAGTGAGTTGGACTAAATAAATAAATGAACTTGCTGATTTTTAAAAGAGAGAGCGAGCAGTCTTAACTTATTCAAACATTTTTAAAAATATTACCTCACAATGCCTTAACCTCCATGATGACAGAGACTTTATTTAGCTCACTGTTTTATCCCCATTACTACCAGATAGAAGGTGTTCAGTAAATGTTGGTAGAATGAATGAATATGCTGGAGAAATTGGTCCATATCATTGAATTAAAAATTCAACATCTAGTTTTATCTTGTTCCTTGATGCCATTATTCCTTTAAGTAAATAAACATTTAAAGAAGATGTTTTTGTGATGCAAATGCCCCCAAATATCAGGAATATGATTAATTAATGTAAAACTTCTGTTTATAATAGGAGAGGAAGAAAGAGAAATGGGGAGAGATGAAAGTAGGGGAGGGTGGGAGGGCCAGTTATACATATTAGTTTCTCAAATATAACAAAGCGATATAGATTTGAGTAAAGTTTATAACTATAATATATACCTATAAATATTAACTTAAAAATGACTCTTTTTCTTGTCTCAGCCAAAATTTATTCATCTTTTATTCAACAAATATTTCCTAAGTGCCTTACTGTATGCCAAATATGTGTGGGTACCAGGACACAGAGCAAAATAAAATATTGCTTACCCACAGAGAAACCATAGAAGTAGTTCCTTCCATCTTTCCTTCCTTCCTTATGTACAAAATACAAAGTCAAAAGTTAAAGAATAAAATACCATCTGTAGTATCTCCCACACTATTTGAATTAATCTAGAAAAGTTGGCAATTGAAAATCTCCTTTTTACCAGCTGAGGTTTGCTTCCTCGGTTTGTATTCTAGTGTTTAAAATAAATATTTTGCAATTAGGGTGAAATATGTTAGTGACAGCTGCAGAGACCGAAGCCTTCTATTTATTCAGATACCCATTTATCTCCAAAATATCAAGGTAATGGTAGATCCCCAGTTTATCACTACCTATAGATGTGAACACAGAATTAAATCTCTATGTGCCTTCATTTTACTTTAATGCCCCTCCTCAAACTGATAGCAGTGAAAGGTCTGTTGATGTCTGTTGGGAAGATAATTCTTCTGTAGGAAATTTTTAGCCACAAAAATCAAGTCTGTCCTATTACAAATAATATAGTGCTCATGGCACCCATGTTGTCTTGGTTTAAACTCACATGGCAAGTGTGTACATGGAAGAATTAGATCCCCATGAAAAGGAAACATTTTTGCAAGGGTATATGCTAAGCAGTATGTGTATATTGGTGGTATACCCTAGGCACAATAATTAACCTTAGTGTATGAGGTAGGCATGCTAACCCAAACTATAAATATAATTGCAAGTGTGGTAGCCAGATCCTTGGACAGAGGAACAAAAGATATTCATTGAAACCACATTCACTCTTGAGCCAGCCCTGATGGCCTAGCAGTTAAAGGTCAGCATGTTCTGCTTAGGTGGCCCAGGACTGGTTCCCGGACGCGGAACCACACCACTTGTCTGTCAGTAGCTATGCTGTGGCAGCAGCTCACATAGAAGAACCAGAAGAATTTACAGTTACAACCGTACACAACTATGTACTGGGGCTTTCTGGGGGGAAAGGAGGGAAAAAAGGAGGAGGATTGGCAACAGATGTTAGCTTAGAGCGTATCTTACTCTGCAGAAAAAAACAAAAACAAAAAATCTACATTCACTCTATTGGGCCCAGTTCTGGTCATCTAATCTGTTAAGCTTCAAGCCACAATAATACCGATGCTCATTATCAAGATGTCTAGAGACTAAATTAGAAGATAGCTATGTTTTGAGCACTTGAGCTAGAGTAAGAGCGCAAAATCTTATTAATTAAGAATTTCTGTTGTGTTTATTAATCAAAGGACAGTATATACAAAAGAGTCACATAGTCATATAACACATGTATGTATCACAGTAAGATATTCTCTCTACCTCATGGGAAGATGAAAACGGCCGTCATGCCACCTCTTATTTTATAAGGTTGAAACACTAAAACAAAAGTAACTGAATTGAAAGAAGATGGATTCACGAATACTATTATATGCTGTATTTGAGTAATGCCTTTCTAGAGCAGCGAGCGCAGTCCAATGGAACATTCTGTGTTGATGGAAATGTTCTATATTTGCCCTGTCCAATACAGTAGTCACTATCCTCAGCTTCCTATTAATTACTTGAAATGTAGCTATTGCCTGTAAGAAACTGGATTGTTAATTTGATTTTGTTTTTCATTAATATAAATATAAACAGCTACAGGTGGCTGCTGGCTTCCGTATTGGACAGCATAGTTCTAAAGCCTTTGATTTCTGAATTTTAAAAGACTTGTCTTTTTTAGAAGTAATTTAAAATACTGCTATTAGCATAATCCTGCTAGTAACCAAAAAATATATGTATAATAAATATAGTTACATCATCATTTAATAAATATTTATAGAATATTTAAATCGAAATTAGATTTTATATGTTGAAATAAAATTCCTTGAAGCAATTTAGAGGTGAAACTCAATACACTTCCAGCCTTCTCATCATCCCCTGTTCCTCAGTATATTAGGGTTTGGCAATTTGTGGTTTAAAATGTTAAAACTGAGTATTGTCATTGCTTAGATGAGTCAAACCATCTCAGGTTGATACCCAGGTTTGGATATGCCACACTAAGTGACATATTAACTTCTCTACTGGCTTGTTAGAAGAAAGATTGGATGTCTGAAAGCAGAGACGTGAGAATACTATAGGCTCCCACTCTGTTAGCCAGCCAACTATTTGATTTATTTGATGAGTGATCCCGGACGACCCTTTCAGGCACTGAACCATCAAAGAGTTATGTTGCTGGGTGATAAGAAACCTTCAGAGATACCTAAATCTTCTTTTGCCACTGGGAGTTTCATCTGTTTTGGAATAAGGTACATTTTTATGTATGATGTTTCTATCTAGACAGCTACAGGAATATTCAGAAAAGATTCACAGACTTAAATCAAATTCATACTGACAAAGGCCTTAAAACCGCACAATATTTGCCAAGAATATGTTAGACAACACCCTATTTTTATTTTGTTTCCCAAAGGTTGCAGGGGTGGTTAATGTATTATACATCGAGAAATCCATTAATCTTTTGATTAGCATTTATTTTCCTTTATTTTCCTGTATTTTCCTTAGAGACAAACAAACAAATGAGGAACGTTTTTAATTTGATCTCTGGAGTGATCATAGATATGGATATTCTATCATTTAACAGATGCACTAAGCAAACTAGGAGGGTTTTTAATGTACATTTCTATGCAAGCCAAGAATGCAACTGGCTTCTTAATTTTACTGAAGTTCTTGGACCAAATTTTATTTCTAATCTAATGTGTCTGCTGTGATCATGTATAGTCTTGGGCTTTTTAATAGAAGTTAAATCCAAGTAATTTGTCTTAAAAAAAGAAAAAGTTGAAAGCTTCCCAGTTTCATTAAAACCGATGTCAAACCTCCTCTTCAAACATATATTAGAAAAGTGGAACTTCTGGCTGTTCTATCCAGCTCACAGATCTCTCAGTATGTGGCCCTTTTTGCTAAGGAGACTTGTTGTTTATAGTAGACTCCCCTTGCCCTGTGCCTCTGCCAGTTGTATCTGATACATAAGAAAAGCTTTCTTTGAAACACATCTTCCCCATTTAGAAATTCTTCACTTGAATATTTTTTTTCCATTCCTTTGCCTATCTGCACACAAACAAATCACTCCTCAGCCATCTGACCCCCTGAGGGGTAAAGTGAAGGTACGCATTTGTCTGAGATCCCTTTTTAGGCAAAGGAAGATAGTTAACGACCTTCCTCTGTGACCTGCTTGTCAGGCAGTGTGGGAGGAGGGGAGGGACGAAACTGTGGTCGTGAAAGACAGTCCATGTTTCTGATGTGGAATTTAACAAGGCAGGAGGAGTACTCTTCATTTCGACACCTGTTTTTGTGTTGGGGGAAAGTATTTCTTTATGGAGGTGGTTTCTCTCAAAAATGAATATAACGGCAGATTAGTCCCTACGTCCTACCTCATATTTAGGCATATTTTGAAAGATATTCTGTTTAGTACATTTAAATCCCTTTCGCCACCCCCTTCTTTTCCATTTAAAAATTCTGTCAATACCACTGCTTGTACAACTACATAATTCCATAAGAACGGTGCTTCAGATACACAAAGAAAAAGCAATTGAGTATAGAGAAAAATTAGTTACTGCGAATCAATATTTCACAAGACTTTAAGTATTTCATTTTATGAACAGTTTCTTTGAATCACACTACATATTTTTCAGGGAAAGAACCTATTCATTTTATCTGATCTAAAAATACGAATATGCATGAAGAAATCTAAGCAGCAGTGGAGAAAAATGAAAGCAACAGTACAGAATGTTGTGTGGGTATGAATTTGGGCAGGAAGCGGAATGTGTTTTGAGATAGGGAAAAAAATATTTTTCTATTTGGGGATACCCCAAGTCAGCCGCAATCTGAACTTTATGTCAAAGGGCTTTAAGACAGTAAAAGCATGCATGTGAACATACATTTTAAAATACCAAAAATTATTAGGAAACATTTCCTGTATCCTCTGAGAAAGTAAAATTGGGCCTATTTAAGGATATAGGAATTTAGTATATTCTTGCTCTTTTTTGATAGTTATTATCAATATTAACTCTAGTGAAAGAGTAAGGTTAAATTGTGCTAAATGTTCCAATAATTTCCCCCTGTCTTCTCCCCAGTGACAGCATAGCACTTCTCCAAATCATATCTACTTCACTCCACTTTCCCATATAAGGCCATGCATTGCTCACTTCAAATTGTTGTTTTCAGACCACCATTAATGCAGTCTGTCATTATCATCCAGTAAACTGCTTCTTGTTCAAAACTCATACTGTTTGCTGATACCACCCTTTCCCCATATTTTAGGTATAAGCTGATGAACTCCACATTGCTGCCATTTTTCTCAATGAATCAGCACTTGGCTTACTTTCCTTACACTCTATTCCAGGGCAACCATCAGTAGTTGGGTACTTGGGAGTTGCTGGTGAAATCGACGCAATGGAGCAGAGGGCATCCAGCCCTCCTAGCCTGATGTATTCAGGTTATGCTATGTTATGCAAGGTTATACAGTAGTAACAAACATGCCCCAAAACTTAGTGGCTTAAAAGAAGCAAGGTTCGTTTCTCATTCTCACCACATGTTCACTGCAGGTTGGCTGGGCAAGGCGCTGGGTGGGGACAGCTGGTTATGCCTGTGCAATCAGTCAGGGACCTAGACAGAGGGAGCAGCTATCTTAAACATTAACTCTATACCTGCACCCAATTCATCAGTCAATCTTGTCAGTTCTCTCTCCAAATTATGTGGCAGATCTAACCACATTTTAGTATCCCCCTGCCATAGCCCCATAATTTTAACCTTCTTCCTGCCTTTCTCAGGTACCCTTCAGTAGTCGAGAAGGTCTCCAACCAGCAATTAAATGCTCTAGCCTGAAGTGACCCATGTCACTTTCACTCAACAACTCAATAGCCAGAACTAGTTATGTGGTCTGTTCAACCACAAGGCGTCCAGGAAGTGCAACCTGGCCCTGTGACTGAACATTTTAATGCACAACATTAATAACTACCACAGGGTCTATCTGATATTTCTTCTCAACACTGGCCCCATATCTCCTCAGACTCCTCAACGTCAGTTTGGCTGTCTAGAAATGCGGTTACAACTTGTTATTACCTGGAAGCACTCTAATACAAAGATCTCACATTCTGAAATTCCCCTCTCTGACCACTACTTCCTATCTCCTCCCAAGCCTTGTGCTAAGAATGGATATAAACGCAAAAGAGACATATGACTTGACCCTGAAAAACTCCTAGGACAATGGAAGAATCAGGAAAGCAACCCAACTTCTACAATGTGATAAGTTCTAAGAATGTGAGGGTGTATAAACCAAGAGCCAACACAGCCCAGGAAGGAAGGAAAAGGAAGAAGATGAGGCCATCTTTCTTGAATGGTGTGATGCTGCAGCTGAATCTTCAAGGTAGAGACAGACTCAGCCATGGAGGTGGGGAAGAGAGATGCTACTACAGACAGTGGAACAACGCATGTAAACCCCCATCACAGTGACAAGCACAGCTATAGCGTAAGGAGCATGCCAGGGGGCTAGAGATGAAGGTGGAGTCAGAGGTTGCGGGCAAATCATGAGGCTTTGAATACAATGATAAGGACTGTGATTTTTATCCTGAAGATAACAGGAGAACTTAGAACTAAACAGAGTTGTATCATAATCAAAATTTGGACTTTTAAAGTACCATTTAAGTTTGCTTATTGACTAATATTTCATAGTCATTAGAAATATTTCATTGACTTCTAAACTGAGGCTACAATCTTTAATCAAATGAAAAACAGTAAAGCTCTACAAAAATATGCTTTTTGATTTTATTATTAATTCCAACAATGTAACTCACAATGTTATAATAATACAAATATTTTGACCTTCTAAAATGTTTCCTTCTTGAGTTTATTATATTTATGAGTATGTTCTTATTTATTCACAAGTCAAAATGTTTTTATGTCTGAGAATTTTAGCATATATGTCTCTCAATATTATAATTTTTAAAACAAATATTAAACAGAGGTAATAAACTACAGTCCCTATTAAACTTAAATCTTCATGATTTAGGCTAACAGCAACTTTCCCCAAACTTGAAGAGTATTTTTTCCCCAAATCTGCAAAAGCAAAGAAATTAATTCACTTCCAGTTATCTTACAATTCAGGTGTGAGGTGTTTAAAAATAGAAAGTCCATGAATCTTGATGAAACTATATAAATGAAAGTGGTTTGAGTTTAAAAACCTAGTGTTTAGAAAAGTGGTCTCATTATGAAATTCCAAATAGAACATTGTTAATTGTTAAAAATTATCTCTTTCCATTTATCTCTGGATATCTTTGGCAATCTAACGGCAATAGAATTCTCTCTAAAATTCATGCAATTTAAAAAAATCTAGATGTCCTTTCCACAATTATTCATTCTTTCCGCTTTGCAGATTTAGATTGAGCTAATGGGTCTGTGTGTAGACATATTGATTAGCTTGAAGGCAATTTCTAACCTATTCCAGCACTTCGGCTTTCTTAGACCGTTTTGTGGGTTTGGTTTTATTTTGTGTTCTCTTTTTTTCCATTTTGTAGGAGATATTCATGTCTTCTTTCACACCTCAAATTGGGTAATTCTGACCTTTCTAGTCTGATACTTTTGAGAATATATATTTTTCTTCTTCTTTTCTTTTGTTTATATTGATTTGAAATAATGTATGTGAAAGCACCTTTTCTTGGAGGGGTGAAACTGAGGCTAGTGGGGCCTTCCTGACTTGCCTGCTAGTGGGGCCAGATTCCTAGAAGGAGCTCACAAGAGAGGTCTTCCAGAATGCTAGGGAGTAGGCAATAAGGAATAGATTTGAAACCAGAGCTTGAAAGGCAGTTGTAAACTGGAAAAGGGAGTCATAAGAGTGACAAACTCCACCAACTAGAGCCAACAGGCAGAAGGGAAATTGTAGAGATGAAACGGGGTCTCTCCATATGGAACAAGCAGGGGTGGAGGAAGGTGTGTGGCTAGATCTAGATAGAACTGAAACTAAAGACAAACACTGAATTCCAGCCCTAACATTCACCTGTGAATTAACTGGCGGTTCCAAAAATTAGGAACTGGAGCGAGGCTGGAAAATAGTACAGGCAATTTAGAACAATTATTGCTAGAACTACCAATTTTATGAAATGCTGTGACCTCTTAAAATTGGCTTCATGATTACTGCTGCTTTTTTATTTCACTGGCCTATTTACAGCAGTCCCCCCTTATCTGCAGGGAATACGTTCCAAGACCCCCCAGTGGATGCTGAAACCACAGTAGTACCAAACCCTATTTATACCATTTTTTCCTATTCATACACACCTATGATAAAGTTTAATCTATCAGTTAGACACAGTAAGAAATTAACAGTGATAACTAATTATAAATAGAACACTTATAGCAATATACTGTAATAAAACTTAACTGTAGATCTTAGCAAGCTCAGCATGTGATTTTTTTTCTTTCTTTATTAAGTCGAGAACTTCCACCTTCTCGCTTAAAGGAAGCACTTTATGGTTTCTTCTTCACATATCTCAATTGCCAGCATCACTTCTCTTGTGCTTTGGGGCCATTATTAAGTAAGATAAGGGTTACTTGAACAAAAACACTGAGATACCACAACAGTCGATTTGATAGTCAAGATGGCTACTAAGTGGCTAACGGGAAGGTAGCATGTACATCGTGGATACACTGTACAAAGATATGATTCACCTCTGGGTGGGGTGGAGCAGGATGGTGCAACATTTCGTCATGCTACTCAGAATGGTGAGCAATTTAAAACTTATGAATTGTCTATTTCTGGAATTTTCCACTTAATATTTTTGGACCACAGGTAACTGAAACCTTGCAAAGTGAAACCACAGGTAAGGGGGGACTACTGTATGTATATATTTAAACAAGTCTTGATCTTTATAAATTTCATATTTACGTCTCATTCGGACTCGGAAGTCAGACTCAGATCGAATATGCTTTTCGGTGAAAACCAATGCCCATAACAGGCAAGTAGAAAAAAAATGATAAAGACCTTATTTTATCCTTATCTTCATCAATAAGAAAAGAAAATGTCACTTTTGTACTTTCTTTGTTCCAAGATCCAGTGTTCTAGAACAAAGAGCTCTGGGCAGTTTCTGAGGATGTCTGCCGGAGACTTCTCATCCTCTCTTATCTGCTCTTCCCTCAGTCTTTTTATCCCTTAATATAAGAAACCAAATGAGAATGTTCTAGCACAAGACTTCCTCCATAAGTTCCTCTATTTTGTTATGTTGTTTTGTACTTCTTATTTTCCTGCTCCCACAAAGATTCTTATTTCAGTATCACTTATCACGCCACTCACAAGGGCCAAAAATTCACATTTGCGATGTTCGGCCTTAGACTTCCTTCAAAAAACCTTCTTACTTGGAAAAAGATGACTTGACTTGACTTTCATCATTTTCTTAATGTTAACACCTTCGGGTGGCAGAGCAATTTAGAGGCTGCAAAGCACTTTCACCCCTCCTCCTGTTTAATCTTCACCACAGCCTGTGAGCTAACCAGGGCAGGCATCTCGTTTTACAAATAAGAAATCTGAGGATATAGACAGAATCCGGACAACCCAAATGCAGCTCTCCTAGCACTAGGCCTGATTTTTGTCTGTCAGGTAACAGCCTTTAGGCAACTTCACATCATTTTCAATTTTAAATGGCATGATCAGTTTTGCATTTCAATAAGGCACATGGGAAATATATTTAAAAGAAGCAAGTTTGTAAGTGTAGAGATCAGCTAGTTAGAAGTTTAGGCAAGGTATGATGAAGATCTGAACTAGTACAGACCTGATGGAATGGGAGAGTATTTAGGAAAGAAACGTGACGTGTAAGTGGTCACTAGACCATGAAGCTCTTCTACCACAACAAACATTAAGTAGCTTAGAGTTAACTCTATTGGCAATTTACTCTTTATCTGATGATTCAAATGAAACTTTCTACATCACAAAATGCCTTTAAATTATCAACACCAAAATTCATGTACTAAAGACATACAGAAGTCCAAATTAATAAATAAATATCTTTATTCATCAGAGATTTGCTAATTAGAAGAATTAAACACAAAGTTGGAAAGCAACAAATTAGTGTAAGAAAGACTTAGGACTTCGGTCTTTCTTCATTCACATTCTCTCTCTTACAGTCTGCTCCCTTCTTATCACATCCTCTCAATTGAGGACCTTTCTCTTAAGTACAAATACAATAGAGGCAATAAATACAACCACAGGAGATCTATTTCATTTTCCTCTTTCCAGTGTCACCTCCTTTCTACATCTGTACCCACATACTCTGCCATCCTTCCTAGAGCAGAAAATGTGTTCCTACCTCTAAGATCAACCACTGCACCTGTGTATAAGCACATCCCTTCTCAAGGACATCACTTCTGTGATTATCCCTTTGCTTGCCTGCATAAATTTGTTCCTCTCTCTGCTCCATCATTCCTCTCAGCATACAATGATGCCTCAACTCCATCCTTGCATAAAAATCCGCTTCTTGACTCTGCATCCATATCTAACTAATGCCTCATTCTCTGTTCTCCTCATCAGCAAACCTGTACAAAGGTGCACCTCCATTTACTGTTTCCACTGACTAACCTCCTAATCTTTTCTCAGTCTCCTCTCATTGGGATTTGGTACCCACTATGCTCTGTAGTAGCTCCTGTAACCCAAGCCAAAGTTCATAACTTACCAATAAAAAATAAATTTCTCATCTTTTAGCCATTTAATAAGGAAAAAGTTTTAAATTACATGAATTTGCATAAAATGATTTAGATTAATTATACTGATGATAATAAAAGTATTTTTGCTTATAATTATCATATAATTGATATAATAGAGTTTCATGAAGTCTGGCATAGTAACTTGCTCTAATGCATCCTGCCATGCATAATATCAAGCTGAATAAGCTTTTTTTTCCTTCCTTCTTTCCTTCCTTCCATCCTTCCTTCTCTCGTTTCTCCTTTCCTTACTTCATTTCTCTCTTTCTTCTAATCAACTGAGTATCTTCAGTTCTAACTCAGATAGGACTGAGTGAAATCAGTCAGACTTGAATGATGACAATAGAATTGTGCCTCGACATCGCAGAATTATATTAATCTGAAATTATTTTTAGTTCTGCAGAAGATAAATTATATGTGATTTCTAAAGAAGCTTTGTCAAGCTCTAGAAAACTAGCTTAATTATGAAAAATTAAATTTTCTGTAATGATCTCTTCTTTTGTGTGTTTAATATAAAATTACATTTGCTCAGACATGAACTTGGTTCTTAGGCTTTTCAAGTGGTTTTTAGAATTTCAAACCACTATGTGTAAGTATAATTTCAGACTGCCTTTAGTTTTGGACAATTTAAATCACTTAAAAATTAAAAATTATCAGTGGAGTTATACTTCTTTTAATTAAAAAGAAGCGAAGATAATGAATTTCCTCCCTAAAATCTGGACACATCTTACTGCATTATGGCACTGATACATATACAAAATTAATCTGTGTTAGTTTTGTAAATAAAAGACTGAAATGCTACTTCTCTTGCTTTAGCATTTCAATAATACAATGTAATAATATAATTATTATTCATATGACAAATATCCCTATGTTATAATCTGAAAAAAAGCATTTCTTATTTTTCTTTAAAGTCATATTGGGGTCTTAGGAAAATGTTGAAAAATGTAAAAGCACATGACTCTGGCTGAAAAACAACAACTTAGAATTGTTTGAGCCTCAAGAAACTGTCAGCAGCTTCCATCATTTAAATTCAGCTTACTCACAGGTGGGAGAGGCATAGGAGAGGCAACACTGGCATACAAAAAGCAAAATACACAAGTTGTACCAATTGAAGAATGGAGTAGAAAGTTTCAATTTAAATTTTTCTTTCTCTTCTTTAAGAGGAATTTGTCCTTCATTAGAAGGCAAACTCAAAGTTCACCTTTTCAGTGATAATGAGGTAGTAATTTATGCAAGTTATTTTAAAAGAAAAATTGCTGTTGATAATTTGATAATCAAGTAATTTTAGTTACAACAGATGCATTGAATGTTATCACTGATGAATTCTTTATCTATCTAAATAAAGTGGGAAAAATGACAAGGCTACCAATAATTATTTTGTCATCTGCCCAGTGAATGATATTGACTCTAAAATAGAAAGAGAAAAATCATTCTAAATTTTGAAAAAATGCAGATTAAGGTCTACATAAAGTTTGTGTAAATGTGTTTTTCTCAACTTTGCAATAATTTAAATGGTTATAGAACCAACTTTGCAATAATTTAAATGGTTATATAACCAGTATCTATGGGTCATATTTTAGCTTAGAAATCTCATTCCCTTTGTGGATACAATTTGATATTTTCAGGGATTGCCTACTTTATTTCAGACTTGATATACGTGGAGGTTTCTATTTATGCATATTTATGCCATGTTTAATGTTTATACTATGCTTAATTTAAATGGGACACCTTATAGAACTGCCAAAGACGTATAATAGAGCTACATAGAGAAGAAAATGTGAACCATACCTAGACTGGGAAGGTAGTGCTATGTTGGGGGAAAAATGAAAATGTAATAGAAGCAACATGCCTTAACTATGGCAGAATATATGCTGAGATAGAAAGGAAATAGTACAAATTTTGAAGGCAGAGTTGGAGAAAATTAAAAACAGATCTAGGCTTGTATAGATAAGTAATGCAACCAAAATCTGAGGTGTGGAAAATGTTGTGAAATATGTTTCCCTAGAATTTATTAATAACATTAATTCATGTCTTATTAGTCATCTTTCACTAGGTAAGGCTACAGTTACAAACAACCTCAAAATCTCAGAGGCTTACAGCATCAGTGGCATAATTCTTGCTCCCATGGCTATAGTCAGCTATGGCTCTGCTCTATATATCTTCTCATTTTGGGATTGGTTGAAGAAACAGCTCCTGTTCTGAAATGTGTCTTTTCTATGCAAAGGAAAAGAGCAAGAAAGTAGAAATCCACATGATGGCTTTTATATAGCTTCTCACTATTGCTCACATTTCAAAGGCAAAAGCAAGTCATACGGTCAACAGTGACATCATGGAACTTCAAGTCATATGGCTATGGAGACGAACATATAGTCCTTTCATTGGAAAGATAATACAATCTACTATAAGTATCATGTGCCAATAGCGTCTCCCATGGAGAATTTGAGGCCACAGATAAGTCTTGAAAAGTTAGAGCAAATATGGGTCAGAAGTCAAATAATCATTTAATAATGACAGGAAGGAGTCTACATGGGTACTGACATCTCTGGCTTTTTGCCTTTGAAATTAACACAAAAGAGGAGGATAGCTGTTTAACATAAAACTAATTTTGAAAAGGAACATGAGTTTTATGCATAGGTACAAGTGTGATATATAACAATAAGAATTCAAAGAGTGGACTATAGTAAGTAAAAATATATTGTCATAAACTTCTTAAATTGTTCATGAAGTAATGGGTTAATTTAAGGATATATATTGTAATCCCTAAAGCAACGACCAAAATAATGACACCAAAACACTGAAAAAAATCATTAGGAATGCTAAGATGAAATTAAATTAGTGTTCTGAGACCTGATTCCCAACATGGCTGGGGAGGGGGAGGCAGTTCCCCTATATCAAGAGACAATTCTCAGACAGCAGTAAGGTGTCTGAGAATTCTACTCAATTCTGACACTATCTACCCATAGATAGAATCATATTTCATAGGTTGAGAGCTCACTTCTACAAGACTGCACACCCACCCACCCCAGTTTCAGATGCCAGTTGCAAGCTCAGGCTATTACTTGCGCTTCTGACCAAATGGCTGTAGATTGGACGTTCCCTCAACTGCTCTCCTTGGGTTCAATTAATTTGCTAGAGCAGCTCACAGAACTCAGAGAAACATGTTACTTCCTAGATCACTGATTTATTATAACAGGATATAACTCAAGAAGAGCTAAATGGACAAGATACATAGGGCAAGGTATTTGGGAAAGGGCATGGAGTTTCTATGCCATCTCTGGGCACACCATTCTCCCAGAATCTCCATGTGTTCACCAACCCAGAAGCTCTACAGACCTTTTCCTTTTGGATTTTTCTGGAAGCTTCATTATGTAGATATGATCAAGTTTGACTTATCCCAAGAATGGGAGGTTGGCTCAACGTTTAAAAATCAATCAACGTATTTCACCACGTTTATAGGTCAAAAGAGAAAAATCATGTCCATGTGGGAAAAAAAAAGAAAGAACCTCAACCTCTACTTCATATCATGTACAAAATCCAATTTGAGATAGACCATAAGCCTAAACCTAAAACACAATTTAAAAATTAATGAAAATAGAGACTTAAAAAAAGCGTAGAAGAATGTCTTCATGGGCTTCGAGTAGAAGACTTCTCAGAAGTGACACAGAAAAGGCAAATCATGAAAGAAAGAAACTGATTTCATCAAAATAAAAATCTCTGTGCATGCACAAAAGGCCAAAACACCATCAAGAAAATAGACCGAGAAAAAATATCACAACACGTATATCTGACGAAAATTTGTACCCAAAATATATTAAAAATTCTTGAAACTTAAGAATAAAAACAAAAACAATAAGATTTACCTTAAGACCCAGTTATCCCACTGCTAGGTATTTGTCTAAGAGAAATAAAAAGTTATGAGCACAAAAAGTCTTTAACAAGAATATTTATAGCAACTTTATTCATAAATACTCAGTTATTGTTTCTAGCCAATAAGTGAAAAGAAGCAGATGTCCTTCAACAACAAAAAAAATGGATAAATAAGCTGTGATATATTCCTTCAACTGAATACCAAACAATAAAGAGAGAGAAACTGCTGATATATGCAACTACCTGAATTAATCTCAAAAACTATGATGCTGAGTGAAAGAAGCTGGACACAATAATTACATAGTGTATGATTCCACTGATGTGATGTTCTGGAAGAGTTAATCTGTGGTGACAGAGATCAGGTCGCTGATCTGCCTATACAGAGAGACAGAGAGGTGATAGCAACATGTCCAGGAAGGGGCACCAGTGAACTTTCCGGAATGATGGAGGTGTTCCTTGTCTTGATATGCATTCTTCAAAACTGATTAAAAGATACACTTAAGATCTGAGCATTTCACGGAATGTAGATTTTAACACAATTTTTACCAAAATAAATGACACTGAATAACTATGTGTTTGAACATTACATTTCACTGTGTTTTCAGAAATAGTATAACATAGGTTAAGAATATTCTAAGAGGCCCGGAAGACACTGTAGGGAGTTAGGAAGAGAACTGGGCCACGTGGGCGCATCCAGTGTGAAGACCTGGATTGGGCAGAACAAGGTGGAGATAAAAGAGCTTTGGTTACCTCCAGATGAAACCTTCCAGGGTAGGGAGAGTTGAGAGAGAGGGAGGTGATTTGCTCATCTCTTACCATGTCCCAATCCAGAATCTTCTTAAAGGGCTTATATCAGTTTTAACTGTAGAATGGCATTCTAGGTATAATGTGCTTTCAGGAGCTCCACCTTCCTCGCCCCTCAAATTGCCTTCCATCACTTGCTGAAACCTGTTTCTATAGAAGAAAAGGGAATAATTCTTGTACTTCAAAACTCAAAAGGCTTAAAATGCAAATTCATGGTTAAAATAATTCTTTTGCATAAATGAATTTTATTTCTATATAATCTGTGGATAAATGCAAATAATTAGGCACCTATCTTCCCTGTTTCTCTTAGTGTAGAAAGAATGGAAAGAAGGAATAATCCAATTCAACACATTTACTGAGAAGCCACCATGGGCTACATCAGTGGTTTTCAAGCTTTTGTAACCGTGACCTTTAGTAAGAGATGAAATTCACATTGCAACCCTGTGTGGATGTACATATGTAAAACTAAAACAGCGTTATGAGATAAAACCTATAGTTGCTAAATAAGATGCACTGTGTGTTTTCTATTCTAGTATCTTCAGTTTCGTGTTTACAAAAATGCTGGTAGTGACCCACTAACTCCATTTCACTACCTACTAATAAACTGTGAATTGTGAACTGAAGAACACATCGCTATCCTTACTAACCAAAGTATGGTCTGTGGACCAGCAGCATCAGCATCTGGGGGCTTGTAAGAAATGCAAAACCTCAAGCCACACCTCACACCTACTGAATTACAATCTGCATTTAACAAAACTTCCAGGCGCTTCGTGTGCTGGGTAAAGTGTCAGAAGTCTGGAGCTAGATGATGCGTAAGGAGGATGTTCGGGTCAAATGAAGTCTTCTCAATATTGTTTAAGGCAGAGATTCTTCCTCTGGGAAGGTCTGTTTTCTAGAATATGCATATCCAAGCCCAAGCCTACGAATTCAGTATCTCCAACGATATCCCAGGGCATTTATGTTAAAAGTAAATAAATGAACAAAGACAATCTACTAGCGCCTCTGAGCCCAGCCCTATTTAAGAACCACTCATCTATAGGATTAGATGAAACCTGTGGACTGATTCATTTGGCGGTTTGTTACAAAGGTACAAGCCTGTGCTTCAGGTAATATAGAAAGATTTTACTTTATTTTTCATTGTGGATGACTTCATATAAGGTCATTGCCAGAATACTTATTGATGGAGGTGTTGCTAATGCTACTTCTGGATTTATTTCTCCACGTAGGAGAATTTCCAAACATCTCAATTCTACCAATAATTGTCCTTTTATAGAAATGTAATGTGACTTCCAGTAGAAACATCATTATTAGTTCTGCTGAGTTAGCATAATTCACCCCCTGGATTACTTCCGGTGGATCCCTAACCAAGGATCTCTGCTTCAAAAGAAAATGGGGCTGCCCCTGAGTGGCTGTAACTGTTCATTAAGGACCTTCCCATTGCATTAGTATATTTCCTGAATGATGGGAAGTTTTAGTCTGGGAGCTGCTAATCTTGCTCACATTAAAAGGCTCTCTCTCATTAGCAACTTCTGTGTTGCATTAATAATAAGAAAGTAATAAAGAGACCGACCTCAGCTGTTCAGTCTCCCCTGAGGTGAGGCCCCAGCTTCCTTTTTATCCCCATGGTCTAGTCTAATGGTCTTGCCTGTATTAAAGTAATCGAGTGGGTAATAAGTGCTGTCTATTTTATCCGAATATAAAATTCCTTCTTCTTTCTGGGGAGGAATATCTTTTTTTAAGACTTCCAAATTTAAAACTATTGCAATTGAAGTTGATCTATTTAATTCATAGCTTTTTAAAAATATAAGTGCAAATCATCAAGTTCAGGAAAGAAAATGTTACTTTAGAAAAAATAAATCTCTCTACCTTTCCTGGGGAAACTATAAAACAGAGAACTCTCCTAGAGATCTCTTCTTATCCTTTTTTTTGGTAAATTAAATCACTCATCTGCACAGCAGTAAATTAAAGAGTAAATCAAGGAATAAAGACCTTTGCTTTTATAAATATTAAGAGCTTTCTTGTTAATAGACAAAGAAGAATGATTAAAAAAACATTAAAACAAAATAAGTAAGCTTGGATTTGTTAGGTTTAGGGTGCATGTTAATAAATTATATCTTTGTTAAAAATGTCGTCTTATTAGGGTTCGTAAAGATAGAAGCCAATGCCATCCTTAATTGCTTATATTCTTTTTCTGTTGAAAATACATAACCCAGGGGCTGGCCCCATGGCCAAGTGGTTAAGTTCTCATGCTACGCTTCAGCCACCTGGGATTTGCAGGTTCGGATCCTGGGTGCAGACCTATGCACTGCTCATCAAGCCATGCTGTGGTGTCATCCCACATAGAAGAACTAGACTGACCTGCAATTAGGATATACAACTATGTGCTGGGGCTTTGAGGAGGGAAAAAAAAAAGAGGAAGATTGGCAACAGATGTTAGCTCAGGGCCAATCTTCCTCACCAAAAAGCATTAAAAAAAGAAAGAAAATACATAACCTTTTGCAGAAGTGCACTTTTTACAGATCCTCTTGATTTAAACATCTTTTATTAAGCATATGATCTGTCCATGGAATAAGATTATCTATGCAGTAGTTAGGTTGTAGCAATTTTTCATCTACAAGCAAAACAATTTTTGCTTTCAACTACATATTTTTTAATTGGGTAAACATTAATCCATCATCTCAAAAGTGTTGCTCAGATTTTCATGCCTTGGACTCCAAATACCAGAAATTTTTTCTTGATTTACACTATTGTGTCTTAATCTTTGAAAGGTTAATTTTATAATTAGGTTATATATTGCATGTTTTTGTCCTTGTAATTTGTGGAGAGAAAAAGGACCAATGTCAATAATCATCGTCAATGACAATATGCACATTTAAAATGAAATATATGTTCATAACTCTCACAGAGGAAATCACTATGATGCGCTCTGTGCAATATCTATGTAAGATTCAGGAAATTACTGTGCAAACCAATTAACAGCTGTTTTATAAAAACTTATAATCAACATATTTTTCCTTAGAAGTACTTAATATCTTGAGGGGGAAACAAAGGAAGACATATCTAATAAGTCAATCCTGCCCATTTAAGTTTTTTAAATTATGTATAAAAAATATAAATAACAAAATCTGTAATTTAAGAATGAGAAAATGCTAAGTTTTTTTAATAAAATAGATACTAGATGTTTCTTTTAGATGAGTAACAATCTAAATCCCTTTTAATTAAATAACTCTTTCATATGGTCTATTTATTAGCCAAGAAATTTTGATAAATCTAGTAAACCCTTGTGTCTGATTTATTTTGCTTTTAAAAAGAGAAGTGCTCACCATATCCCAATGGATGGCATTTTATTGTTAGAGTTTCCTCAAATTTAGGGAAGAAAGGAGTTGAATATGACAAACAGGTCCATTGGAAGGGTAGCAGCTGTAATATAGAATAGTCTTAGAGTTGTTGGTATTATGCACACTTATCTGAATTCTTTGTTTCTTTTTTTCTGTCCTGCAGTCCATGAAGGCTCAGGAGAAACCAGTCAAAAGGAGACATCCACCTGTGATATTTGCCAGTTTGGTGCAGAGTGTGATGAAGATGCCGAGGATGTCTGGTAACGTGCTTTTTTTATTCTTTTAAATGAAAGAATGACAATAGTTAATTTCTTTTTACTCCATCAACCAGTTCCCAAAAGAAGACATTTTCAGCAATTTTTTTCTTATCCAGTTCCTACGGGGGGAAAAATGAGGGCTATAATAACAGTAAGGAATTTCTGAAGCTGAATTAAGAATTGGGCCACCAAGCAGCTGTCCAGCGCATTACTTGATAAGGTACAATAAGATGTCGTTGAGACTCTCAAATCCTGTCCATGTTAAGAGATGGAGAGAAAAATCGTACTTACCAGAACAACTCTGAAGAAGCATGGTCAAGAAACAATGATAGTTGCTAATCTGCTTTCCAAGTTGGTGGATCTGGGTAACTGGAGAGATGTTACTTAAGGGTACACATATGCACGCCTGTAGCTGAACTGGGAAGATGGTAAAGCAAAGACTGATGTCTGGGCCGCTCTGTAGGATCAACTTCTCCCTTCACCCAAGCAATTCTCAGCTTATCCTGTAAAGATATGCTGAACAAATAATGACAAATATTCATTATTTTGAATGGGTTCCAAAATGTTAGCCTCCTAGGGCATCCACAAGTGTTCATCTTGCTCTGATCATACCCAAACTGAGCCATCCAAAATTCGGAGGGAAGTCTTTGTGGTGTGATAGTGGAAAGAGGCAGTCTCTTTCTCTCTCCTTCCCTTTAATTTTTACACACATAGGAAAACAGCCCAGGGCCCTTTGTTTTCTTCAACATGCAGACTGTGTTGGCTTAAAGCAGTTAAAAATCATTTTGATCAAAGTTGCCAAGAGAGTAAATCGTAAATGTTCTCACCCAAAAAAAGAAGTAGCTATTATGTGACATGATGGAGGTGTTAGCTAACACTATGGTGGTAATCATATTGCAATATATAAGTGTATCAAATCAACATGTTAGACACCTCAGACTTATATAATGTTATATGTCAATTGTATCTAAAGTTGGGAGAAAAATTCATTTTGATCAAACTTTTGTAGGTGAAGAGGGAAATTCATCTAAGGGACGAGAAGAAAAAAAATTAAGATAATTTTGGCAAGAGTGAAACAGTCTAGGGCCAGCCTGGTGGTGCAGCGGTTAAGTTCGTACGTTCCACTTCGGCAGCCCTGGGTTCGAGGGTTCAGATCCTGGGTACGGACATGGCACTGCTTGTCAAGTCATGCTGTAGCAGGTGTCCCACATATAAAGTAGAGGAAGATGGGCACAGATGTTAGCTCAGGGCCAGTCTTCCTCAGCAAAAAGAGGAGGATTGGCAGCAGATGTTGGCTCAGGGCTAATCTTCCTCAAAAAAAAAAGAAGAGTAAAACAGTCTGCACTTAAAATATTTTAAAATATTTTTGAATGCAAATTAAGTCAGGATTGCAATTGAGAAAACTGGGGTTCTTAGGGTAATTTAACTAGGTACTTATAGATAAACACTGCTCTTGACTAGCCATGTGAAATAGCCACCCATTACTAAAAGTAGACATCAGTAGTTTCCATACTTGTCAAACATTGCTAGCCAATAGGCAGGTAGGAGCCAAGTCAGGGAGTCTATGCACTGGTTTGACCATCTTGAGGCAAACGAATGTGTGTGTTTTAAAGAAAATCTGGGCATCTTAATGGCTGATGAATTTATGGTTCCCAAATCTAGCTGATCATCAGAATTACTTTGAGAATTTTTTAAACACATCAATTCTTTAGTTCTACCCCAAAATTAATGTCAGGATTTCACAAAAGTGGGGCTTAACATTTTACTTATCTAAAACGCCCCAAATGGTTATGGAAATACAGCTCTAAAATAAATGACTGACTCAAAGAATCCTCCCCACTTAATGCTTCAGGGCTCTGTATAGTCATAGTCATTGTATATTAAAACACGCTGATGAAAAGTGTGCCCTTAAAATATTTCATTTTTAATGTTTGCTGGTGACTGCATCTGTGGTTCAACATTATTTTTAAAGCTAATTATCTTGCTGTCAATTATTTTAGTTTAAAAAAATTCACATGGGTCCCTAATTTTTTCTTAAGAATTTCCATTCCCCTGGTTTCTCATCTCTTTAATGATCATCTTTAAGTGACATAGTTCCACTTTACAAGTGCAAAGATTTAAGATGAGATAATAATAGCAGCGAAAAATCACTGATTGCCTATGATGGGCTTGGTCCATTTGTACGCATTTTTTTTCTCAGTTATCTTCTAAATAACCTTAGGAGTAGATATCATTATGATCTCTCTTTACTAAGAGGAAACTGAGTTTTAAAGTGTTTAAGTGGCAGGGCCAAGATGAAGATATGAGGCGAAATTAACTAGAAAGTATTAGCATAACAATTCAAGCAAAGATGCAATTAAAATAATATTTCTTTCCTGTCCTGGCTGGAATAGTGAGATGGCCAGATTGCAAGGCAGCTTAGATCCAGTGACTCAAGACCTGCAGGTTTAGAGCTGGTGACAAGGGATATGTCTACAGCAGGCAGTGGGAAAACATCCAGGCAAGCAATATCACTTCTAGTATTCCAGCAAAAGTTCAGATCCGTGAGATGAAGACAGGCATGGTAAGGAGAGATGGGCAAAGCCAGTGACATCCTAAAGATTCAACAATAGACTGTAGGGCCCAGCCGTGGCAACTGGAATGAGAAAAGGAAACTCAGCTACAAAAGGAACAAAGGGCGAGGCAGAACCTGTTACTGAGGAATTGGCTAGCAATCGGGAACACTAATCAGGGACTGGTATAGGAAAGACTGCATGGATACCCACTTGCAGGAACCAGTGGAGAAAACCAAGCCTTGGTTGCAAGGGGCTGGGACAAGCGCCTAGATCTCGGAAATAAATTACAAGGTCAGAATGAAATCAGCAACAAGGCTGACTGGATGCTGAATCAGTTAGCTTTTGGCCAAGACATCTTGTACGCCCCCAGCGTAGAGACAAGATTAGCTCCAAAATGTGGAATAAAGCTGAACCTCCAGATGGGGCTAAGTGGCCATAGCTGTGAAGATTAGACGGCTGCAGGGGGCAGGGAGCCAAGAAGATCATTATACTACCCAGGCAAGAATGAAAAGTTGTTAGCGTTTAAATAAAATGTACTTAAAATGTTCAATGTAAGCAATAAGGAATGGTGCTGAAATGATAAGCATATTGATTTTCATTTACATAAATACCTTTCTATGTTAACATATTGTATTTAGTTATGGCCATGAAGGGCAGACTGGAAACAGCTGAAGGACACAAGAATAAAGCAATAAATGAAATTAAATAGGCATGCAATGAAAGAGGCTATAGAGTGAGATAGGAAGCAATAGGGAGGCATCTGACTCCAGTACTAGTCAACTGGATCCGGGGGCTTTGATGTGCTATCGATTTTGGAAGAAACCGTGGCCAGGTCCTCTCGCAAACATAAAATACTGCATATGCTGTATAGCAACAAAGAATACAACTCAGTGTTTAGTTTTATTTTTTCCTTGACACTAACTAAACTACAAATTTATGTACATAATTTCGTCAACCCTGCATTATGCAGTAATAACAAGATGTGAATAAATGCTACTGAGAAATAATGCTATTATTGTATCTGCAATATGGAAGCAAAGGGGGGAAATTAATTCCTAGTCTTTCTTTCACCCTGGCCTAAGAAATTAACATGTTACATTTCACCACGTGGACTAAGTCTAGCTATTCAAAGATGTTCAGATGCTTTCTAGATGAAGATAAATCTCTGTTAGAATCAAAAAGCCAGTACTACACAATCGATTTTGTCTTCATGGTTAGGTGAGTTTTTGGGTTAAGAAGCAAGTCACACTGGACATGGGGAAGAAAAAAAATAAATAAAACAGAGAGGGATAAAGAGAGAAGAAGAAAAGAAGAAAAAATAATCATTAGAGGATGGCATTGATAAACCATGATACTAATGACATAACATTTTAATGCTTTTATTTTGAGTAAACAGATGGTTTTAAGCTCATGTAAGTCCCGCACTTCTGTTCTATGATTTCATTTCAAGGTTTTTCTTTTGCCTTTTTCTTCTTCTTATGGAGAATATCAAGGCTGTAGAAATCAGAAAATGGTCAGGTTTTCTCAGTAAGAGAGAAAGACTATTGCTACAAAAGATTCTTCAGTTATGGATATTTACCTAAGTGTAAGAAAGGATTAAGCTTTCAAAAGAGAGAGTTGAAAGTCCACAGGGTAAGTGGTCCACACCACAGTTACAACCACTTTCATATGAGGCATCCCTTTATTTAGGATGGACTTCAAAAATAATTGGAGCACCTGTGCAAAGGGATGTGCATGCCTGCTTATGGCAAAGGGGTTAAGAGGGGAAGAAAAGAAGGGCTTAAGAGATTGTTTTTCTTCATATCTAGATGGGAAAAAGTCAAAACTAATACATTTATACATCAAAGAGACTATCAAATACATCCTGCCAAATATAATTTATAAGGAAAAAGAATGGTTTATAAATAAGTCAAACATAATAAAACTGGTTCATTGCAAAGAAATAAAGCCCCATCTGATAGCACTGGGAATACCAACTTAAGATTTCAACAAATATTTCTGATACTTGGTTGGTTTTAGAAACAGCTTTATATTCCCTTAATTATCTTACTTGATAAATTATTTCGGTAAGTCCAAAGTAGGTCAGTAGTAACTCTTTGCACTGGGAACTACTCCTAAGAAGTAATTAGCCTAGAACTTTCTGTTGGTCCTGTCAGTCAGAAGTAGTTCAGAGCCCTGGGGTTGATACTTGATTTAATATAAGAAAAAAGCAAGTTGGTTCTGGGTCTGATCATAGGAATGGCTGGGTAAGAAATTGGCTGCATGCCTAACGTTTCCAGGGTGTCAGGATAGATCAAGGAAGGGAGCACAGGTGTAAGAGCAGATGCAGCTGGGTGACAAATGGCATAAAGGGACAACTTAAATTATTATGTGTATTTGATTCATATGTATGCATTATAGCTGTTATTCTTATTTTAACTTTTCTCTTGTACACTCTCTACATTAGCAATATCATATTGGCTTAAATGCTATTAATTCCTCAGTAGCCATTCATTTTGTCTTTGAAAGCATTAATAATTTTTTCAAGTTTTAGTGCATAACATCCTTGGGTTTGATTGCAATGGTAAAGGAGCAAAGCAAAGTAGTTGCAGTAAAGCAAGTTGAGAAGAGAAAATGAATGAGCATTTATGTTTTTATTTCATTGATGTTCCGCAACTGAAACAGGGTGTGGGATTCGGCGTTCCTTTTGTGAGTGTCTCTCACAAAGACAGTTTAGTTTGAAGTCTTTAACTTCTTGCTCCTCTGATCTGAGAAGGCTCCTTGTCACTAGGAAGGCTGTGTGTTGCTGGCATCATTCCCACCTTTAATGCGTTTTGGACCGTGGAGCATCATGAATATTTGAAGCAGGGCAATGGCTGTGGATGATCCTTGGCACTAGATTTCACCATACATACAAGCAAATTAGGCATTAGGTCCTGCTGACTTCAGTACTTTGGGTTATGAGTTTGATAGGAGAAATTAAGACACCGCTGAGGAAAATATAGAAAATGATTTCTTTTAAAACTACTACTGGTGAACAAAAAGATTGTGCTGCAATTGGAAAATTTCCAATTGTTTTCTACTAAGTAAAAAGAAGATCGGTTAGGGTTGTATATGAGATATCTAAAGATGAGGATGCTGATCAAGTCACACACTTTTAGTGACCTAAGAGTTCTTTCAGCCGTCCCCCAGGGGGCTTCCCTTTTATTCACTCCCTTTGCTCTCTTGCCTTAGCTGTAAATGTGGGGACCATAATTAGGACGGGCTTCTAACATCAATTTACTCATGGAGAGAATGAAAAAACAGAAACAAAAAGGAATAGGTCTGGTCTAGAAAATCCAAGGTTTTTGTTGAATGTTACGGAATGAGAAAACCTTTCAGTTCCAAGCTTCCTGTAGTTGGAATACTGCCTCCCTCAAATTGCCTTTTCTCCCCCGCTATGAAGATGACGCTGTCGCCTCGGAAAACTGCCACAGTATTTTCTGTTGGTATGGATGGGTGGGGTCTGAAGAGTAAAGACATCTCTTTCCTTCAAGGCTTCGACTTTCCCAGAAAAGCTTTCCAGAGAGAGAGGGAAATATACAGCTCCTGATTTGGGGAAACACACATCTTTCCACTCCCATCATTTCAAGGGAAAAATGCTGACATTTTTAGCAAATCTATGTCCAAATGTAACAGCTTGCATTTGATATTGTTATTTCCTTCTTTTATGTACTTCTATACCATCTTAATAAAAAAATAATTTGTACTTTTTAAAAATTTCACACAATGAAATAAAATTTAGAAGTGCAATTATAGTTAAATAGGACTAGTATTTGTAACATGGTCTGTACAATTGTGCATATGTTTATATGTTTTTATAATTTTTATTTAGCTCATGCAGTATAGACCATGTAACTCCCATTTTATATAAAGATCATGAAATACAACATGAAGACAGAAAAAAGGAAGCAGAACTCCTAAGTACAGATGTATTTCTGCCAGTAACTTATCTATTTTCTTTACCTGTTCCTCTTTTACTTGCTTTTTAAATCCTGTTGGGGACTCTACTCTGCTCACAGGGTGCTGCCTGATTTCTGGTGCTCACTCACCAAACTCTCACCCTCAGTTTTCTGAGTCTCAGCTTCTAGTATGTTCTGAGTCAGTGATTTCTGTCCCTTAGAATCAGGGAATACACACTGCACGTTCCAGCGTCCCAGTGTAACATCCCAGTCTCAGAGACAAACAGATGAATCTCATTGTAGTTCTCAAACTATGAAGGAACTTCCAAAGCATGTGTTTCCCGTGTGGCAGGCACCATCAGAGGGTTTCCGTACATGGAGCCGTTTAATCCACTCAATAATCTCGTGAAGTCAGATACCCTAACTACCCAAAGCCAAACAGTAAGTGGAAGAGCTAGGATTTGAACTCTGCCAGACCAACTCCAAAGACAAGCACTTATCCACCACTCATTGTCTTCTCATATGTTTAATGACATAAATTGTGTGTGTGTGTGTGTGTGTGTAGTATACATTACGTGTATACACACACAAACTGAATATATCTAATATATGTTAGATACTGAGCTACAATATATCTGAATATATCTAATATATGAATGCTGAACATATCTAACATATGTTAGATATATAATATATAGATATATACATATATGATATGTTAGATACATGATATATGAATACTGGATATATCTGACATATATTATATATATATCTAGCATATCTAACTTCATAAGATTATTGAGTGGATTAAACAGCTCCATGCACGGAAACCCTGTGAGAGTGCCTGCCACATAGGATATATATATGCCACATAGATAGATATATATCTAACATATGTTAGGTGTATTCAATATAGAATTTCACTTTTTTTTCTTGAAATAGAATATAAAAACAATACTTGGGGGCCAGCCTAGTGGTGTAGTGGTTAAGTATGCATGTTCTGCTTCAGGGGCCCAGGGTTTGCTGGTTCAGATCATGGACGCAGACACCACTCATCAAGCCATGCTGTGGCAGTGTCCCACATACAAAATAGAGAAAGATTGGCAGAGACATTAGCTCAGGGACAATCTTCATTAAGCAAAAAGAGGAAGATTGGCAACAGATGTTAGCTCAGGGCCAATCTTCCACACCAAAAAAAAAACTGCCAAAGACTTGAAATGCCACTTTCTGATGAAATCCACCACCAACAGGTCCACATTGTCTATGACTCCCTTGAAGTATTTTCTTTCCCACAGTTCTGTCTACCTTATTTCTTTGCAGACCGTGTAGTTTTCCTTTGTTTGTTTCCTGTGGAGGTATGGAATGATTGCCTATGGAGAATAGCCTTATTATGACCACATGTGTGCCCCATTAGATGAGAAGGTTATCAGCCATGAGATTGTAGAGAGGAGAATTAGCTTCACCAAACCCCATTACTTTGAGCTGCTTCAGCTTCCATTTATTTGCTTTGAAGTGGCAATGGCAACCCTGTTAAGGACCAGGTGAAAATTATTTATATGTTATAACTACTGATAGGTTCCGGATATTTTTATCCAGAAAAGAGGCATATAACACAGCTTTTAGAGACTAGCCATTAGAGTGCTCCCCCTTCCTTTAATGCTGGCACGCCACTCTTAGCAATATTTTAAAGGGCTCTAGAAAAAGCCAGGAGCGCTGAGGAACCCAGAGAGTGAGGGCACTGTGCAGGAAGCCACCTGCTAAGCAAGGTTGTACTTAGCTTCATGTCTTAGGGTCTTTGGGATACTAAGCTAATGGGCTACAGGCTCCTTTCCAAGTGGCAAAGGAGGGCTTATTACAATAGCATCTCCTTGCTGCAAAAAGAGAAATTATGAGATATAGAGAAAGAGGGAAGAATCACCAAATTAAATGGCAGATAACTATGACCCATATGCCATTGGGTTTTAATCTCTCTCCTGGTGGCAATGCTCTGCTGAATCTTTTTATTCAGCGCTTAAAAGTATGATGTCAAGCCTCTTATTTCCCAATCTATGTATCTTTCTGATATTACATTAAAATTGATTTTTTCTTATTATAAAAGTTGTACACATTTATCATAGAGAATTTGAAAAAACTAGAAATATAAAAACTCTATCAAAATGTCATCCTGTCATTCCAAGATAACCCCTGTAAAATTTGGAGGTGTATTTTCCTCCCATGTCTGTGCTTATGTGTGTGTACACAGGTGTCTGTGTCGTGTGTGTATGTATTTCTAACAAGAATCTAATCGTATTTTACACATCCACAAAGCCTCTCTCTCAAAAATTTTTCTTAACCTTGAGGCTGAGTTTGGAGGTTGTTCGGAACGCTAAACAAATTTACAAATAATATATTTAGATTTCAACATAACTTCTGTGGCCCAAATTCTAATTATTCTTTCAAAATTTTTGCACTTAGGACAAATGGATCTGAAGGTACTGTCCTAACAATTATGATCTAGAAAATTTTAAAAACCTAAATCTCCTCTATGTTAGACATTTTTCTTGGTTAACCTCGAGAGACTAGATGGGGTATGTACTGAAAACATTTCCATTGTTTGTATTCAGAGGATTCATAATAAATAGCTTTCTGAGGTATAAGCATTATTTACAGAGAAACTGTCCTCCCAAAGGTGTTTTAAATTGGGTAGAAACTGTTGCTGGTCTTCAGTGGTTTACTTCCAGATAGCAATATATTGCATGTGTTGCTTCCTCTAAACAACAAATCAGCTAGCCATCCTCAGCAGCCCACGTCAGTCTGTTCCAGACACATCCCCCTACAAACAGGATGGGTGATATTTAATAAGTGATTGAACACATTGTAAAATTATATGCGACACCCATCGGAAAATCAATATTGCCGAAGATCTAAATGCTTATTATAGTAAAAGAAAAGAAACGAGTATCTGATTCTCCTAGTGTCCCCAGTGCAGAGTAAACTTAATCAGGAGTGGGTCCATTCATTCCTTCATCACTAAGCTATGAAGGAAACATAGAAATCAGCATGATGCCCTTGGGATGGATGATCTTCCAAAGATCCTTTACCATGGCTCTTTTTTATTCATTGCAGTCTTTCTGAAGTCTTTGAAATAGTAGTTTACTCTGTTCTCAGAGCTCATCCTAAAATGAGCTTTCTACAATCAAAATTATATTATCCAGGGTAGTAAAAGTAATGCTAGGTCCCAACTAGCCATAAGTGCCTATAATCATTGGATATCAAGAGAGGCATATCAGGGAGAAGTGCCAACAATTGGGGAAAAAGCAAAAATACGAAATGAAATAAAATATTTGCTTCCCATTAGCAAAAATTAGTGATGTATTAATGTAATAAACAGATATCCACACAAATGTGGTACTTTAAGACATTCAAATATGACATCAAATTGTCAATTATGACAAAGAAATAAAAATATTATATTTGATTGAAGTATGCAGTTTAACTTTAATTGAATATGTTTTTCCTTCTATAGAAAATTTGTTGATTTGGGAAAAAGAAAATACAACAAAGCTGTGTGTATTACAGCAACATTGGATGGCTGGGCTTAGGGAAAAAAATAAAAAGATGCCCTATATTGATCAATATATCAGAATCTGACATTTCTGTGTAAAGCTATTACATCCTTAGGGGTATATTATGGAATGTTTTATACCTGCATTCATAAGTCTTTTAACAATTGTCTTTTTGCTATAATGTTGGAGAAGGTATTTGCCTTTTGAGATATGCATGGCATGAAGGGCCAGCCAGGAGAAGAGGAAAACCTCCTAACATATTAAAAACCTTGCATTTTTCAGACGACTGTCTCCTCTCCTGTGATTCTCTGATATCTCTCTGACGCGCAAAGGGCAAGTAATGGTATCCTTATATGACAGATACACACATGAAGCCCCTGAAAGGTTAAGGGTGATCAACATGTAGTAAAGAGGAAGGGCTCAAGTGACTTATGCCACCATTAATCAAAGCTACCAAAGAGACACTTAAAAAGGAGAGAGAGGAAAGAGCTGGTGTGACACAGCGGAAAGACCACTGGATTGGTGGTTCAGGGAGCTGAGACATCACTTTGGATAAATCTTAACATTTCCCTCGGCCTCTGCTTCTTTTCATAAATAGATCAGATTGCATAGATAGATGACAGATGACAGATAGGTACATAGATACATAGATATATCTATAGCCCTATTGTAATATAATTCATAAAAATCTCAATGATTTAAAGCATACAATTCAACGGTTTTTAGTACATTCACCAAGTTGTGCAACTAACACCACAATCAATTTTATATTTTCATCCCTCCAAAAAGAAACGTGTAGACATTAGCAGCCCCGCCCTGTTTTTCCCCAAGTTTCCCTCCTCCATCCACCCAGGCAACAAATAATCTATTTTATGTCTCTACAGATTTTCCTATTCTGACATTTCATATAAGTGGAATCATTCAACACGTGATCCTTTGTGAGTGGCTTCTTTCACTTAGCATGATGTTTTCAGGGTTCATCCATATTGTAGCATGTATCAGTATCTCATTCTTTCGATAAATGAAAAATATTCCATTGTGTGGATATATCAAATTTTGTATATCCATTCATCAGTTGATGAACATTTGGGTTTTTTCCAGTTTGGGGCTGTAATGAACAATGCTGTCTTGAACATTTGTGTACAAATGTGTTTGTATACAGGTTTTAGTTTGGACATAAGTTTTCATTTCTCCTGAGTATACCCTAGGAACAGAATTTCTAGGTCAAATGGTAACCTTGTGATTAACTTTTTGAAGAACTGCCAGACTATTTTCCAAAGTGGCTGCACCACTTTATCTTTCCACCAGTTGCATATGAAGATCCAAATTTCTCCACATCGTTGCCAACAATTATTACCATTTTTTTGAACATTACAATCCATGTGGGTGTAAAACGGTATCTCATTGTGGTCTTGATTTGCATTTTCCAGATGGCTAATGATGTTGAGTCTCTTTTCATGTGCTTATTGATCATTTGTATATCTTCTTTGGAGAAATACCTATTCAGATCTTTTGTCATTTTTAAATTATTTATCTATTATTGAGTTGTAATGTTTTTTAATGTATTATAGGTATAAGCTTCTTACCAAATGTAGATGTTATGCACATATTTTCTCCATTTTGTGCAGTTGTCTTTTCACATTTTTCATGGTATCTTTTAAAACATAAAAGTTTTGATTTTGATGAATTCCAATTTGTCTGTCTTTCCTTTTATCACCTGTGTTTTTGGTGTCATATCTAGGAAGGCTTTGCTTAACCCAAAGTCATAAAGATTTATTCCTATATTTTATCCTAAGGGGTTTATAGTTTTAGCTCTTATATTTAGGTCTCTGATTCATTTTGAGTTAATTTTTGTGTATGGAGGAATGAGGAGGTCCAAAATCATTTTTTGCATATAGATATCCAAGTGTTCCCACACCATTGGTTGACAGGACTATTCTTTCTCCATTAAATTTTCTTGGCACCCTTGTAGAAATTAGTTGACCCTGTATATGTATATTTTTGAACTCTCATTATATTCCATTGATGTATATGTCTATCCTTATGCCAGAACTAACTCCATTTCCTCATAAGTAAAATATGGGAAATAAGAGTGTTGGTCTGGACGATTTTCATGGTTTCTTTGAATTCAAACATCATCTAAGATTGGAGCAGAATTGCTGTGGGTTAGAAAGACCTACTCTGCAAGCATCCCCAATGGTCCCAGTGGCATCGTTCCTCTTTCCTTTTTGGCCTAAAATTTCCACTAAGTGATTTTTAAATTAGAAAAGTTGGTCTATTGTGTCCAGAAGATAACATTTATGACTCTATATTTTACCCTTCATACAGAAATTAACAGAAATAAGTTTTTCATCTTGGCTAGTCATCTCTTTAGAAAGCACAGAAAATAGGAGGCTCTTCAAAGAATATGAAGAAGAGGCTGCAAAATGTAAAAGTACAACAAAGCTATTTAAATAAGAGGAAAAATTCAAGAGTCAAATAATAAAACTATGTTGAGGAGAAGGAAGAAGGGGAAAAGCAGGATCGAAAAATTAATTTAAGGAAAAATCAAACTAAGAGAAGCTGCTAGAATTAATCAAAACCCTTATCTAGAATTCAAGGTAAGGAAGAAAATGAATAATTCTTTTGGTGTAATTAGAAAAGATAACTAGTTCATCAAGAGGTACTTTAACAAGTTCTGACTCTATAAGAATTTATACTGTATGCCTTTAATAACATTTTGAATAAAATAAAAGACAACATCCTTGATAACTAGCTTATAAATTATATAAAATTATTTATATTGGATCTTAATGCAATGTATTAATGATAAAATTCTAAAGTTGTAAAATTATAACTCTTTAGAGGTGATTCTCTGTAAGACTTCAATAATGAGATCTAGATTTGTCACATTATGGTATCTGACTCAGAATAGATGGCCAATGTATTTGTGAGTCTTTTTCTCTGAATTATAGTTACCCCAGCCAAAGATTAGACACAACTCCTAAAATATTTCATATGAGTCTTAAGATTAGAGTCCCCAGGTACAGCTAGCAAAATTAAGCAGTCGTTGAGAGAGAAATAATTTGTTCATGCAGTGCGATAAGGAAGAGTGCCAGGGGTCTTGAAATGACCCTAGAACAGTGTCTCTGATTTATTCCAAACCATTCATGAACACCTTGGAAATTAGATGACTTGGTTTGTGACTATAAAGTATCATTTCCTCACACAGTTTTTTCTGTAAATATTTTATTTTACTATTAATTAAGAATAAAGGATGTGGTTGTTATACAAGTTTGTGCAAAACGAGAAAACGTTCAATTTTGTATGAGAAATATCCTCGCCTTGATCATAATTAGTTAAATGATTAAAAAGTAGAAACGAGAAGCAAAGATAAAAGTATGCAAAGCAATAGCAATATATCATAATATAGGACCTAATGATTATGATTATGAGTGTAGAACACATAATGTGACTTTGAGATATATTTACTTATAAGACTTCCTATCAATTCTGCTCTATTTTTACTCAGGCAATAAGTAACCAATAATTTGCTAGATATATTTGACTATATTTTTTCTAAAAATCCTCATAATGGGATTTGTAGTCCTTTATTGCTATAATCAAGCTCTTAGGAATTTTAACCCACTTCTTCCTCTGTTGTATATTTTTTCCCCAATTTTTGTTTGTCCCAAACCAAAGTATAGTTTCAAATTAATATCTTGTACTGCAGTGTTAAATTAGAGGGGGAAGAAATCTTTGCATTAGCAACCAAGCAACACATGATAATAAAATAGAGTGCACGAGGGCAGTGGGCCCACATTTTTTTAAGTGTAATTTAGTTTAATTCTATTTGTGCTGCCTGTAACATTGGCTAGAAGGGTTGGTGTAGAGCACTGTGGGTATTAAAACTGTAGCCTGCAAAGTTATTAGTCAGGAAGACTTTCTTTTTAACAGGAAATAAGACAATGCAAGGGGCACAGCCGCTATCTTAAGCATAGAGAATGGCAGTGTCTACAGTAGCTGGGAAGATTTGGTTTGAAAGGTTTGAGAACATAATTTGATAATAACTAAGCATTAGTGCATGCTTATTCTGTGCCCTGCACTCCCCTAAGGACTTTGCATTTATTTACCCAGTTGACCCTCACAAGAACACTGCAAGTTAGGTACTATTACTATTTTAGTTTTAAATATGATGAAATTGAGGCACAAAAGTGTTATTTGTCTAAGTAGCTTGTCTAAGTTTACTTAGCTTTTAAGAGTCAAAGTCAAGATTTGAACCCAGAGGCCACACTCTCACACATTTTGTAAACATGGTACTTCAGAAAATGTGGGATGCAGTGGAGAATTTCAAGACTCAAAGGAGAGAAGTTTCCTTGAGGAAATAGAGAAAGAAACATATGTTTAATTAGCATGTAAGTCAAGTATACTGTCTCATTTAATCCTTCACAACAGTGCAGTAGATTAAGTGTTATTTTTCTCCATTTATGCAAAGGAGGAAACTGAGTATTAAGGAGGTAAATGACAGGCCAAATGCATGTTTCTAGGTAGAAGCACTTCTGCATTCAACCTCAGATTTTTCTAGGATAATTCCAAGGTCCATGCCATTTTCATTGCCTTGTGCGAGAGGGAAGATGTTAAGGTAAAATTAAGGTGGTTAAAGAAACTGTCCTTTCAGAGGAGGGAACGACTTATGACTGCGAATGTGTGTAATACCTGAAGAGTTAGAAAAGTACTTATAGCCAAATGACGGAAGACCTAGTTGTCGAGTATATTAATTAGGGTAAGTAACACTAAGTGTTATAATAGATTAATGCCAAACTCCCAGAGGTATAACACACACACACACACATTTATTTCTTGCTTTCATGACAGTTCAAGGCAAGTGTTCCTAAGCAGGTAGTTCTACACGTGGCCTTGTAGGAATTGTGCCTCTTTCCCTATCATGAGCCTGCCTTTCCCTAAATTGTTGAGGTCCTGTTCATTCATTTAATAGAAAGCAAAAGAGAAGAAAAGGATCATACATGCAAGTTTTCACTGATACGTCCCTCTGGCCAGAACATTTGTTACATAGCAAAATTAGCATTAAAGAGAAAGAACCCAGTAAGGCAGTTTGGTAATGGTCCCTGAGAGAGAGACTGGAGTCAGGGAAGCTGTATAGCAGAGGTAGATATTTATTTAGTCCATGTGACGAGTTATGCTCTGAGTCCCGGCAGTACAGTGTATAACATAGACAAGATTCCCACCTGTAACTAGCCTTCATGCTGGGAAGGTTCCTGTCCAAGATGACAACATAAACTTCCCAGGAAGAGGAGAGATGGGGCTAAGTGATAAAGAAACAACAAAACCAGTATGCAAGCAAGATGCTTTCAGATATTAGTGTTACAACAGAGTTCTGAAAATCAGGGTCCTGGGGGAGGGGGATGCTCCTTAAGATTGGGTATTTAGGGAGTGACTTTTTGAGGATTGCTATTTGAATCAAGTAGCAAGAAAGAGCCAGCCTCGCAAAGGTCTGTAGAAACAGAACTTTGAGCAAAGAGAACCTCTGTTCCAAAGGCCCAAGAGTGCAGTTGAGCTTAATGTGCTCAAGGAACTGATAGAAGGTTAGGGTAGCCAGAGCCAGAAAAGGAAAATAAGAAAGAAGATCTTAGATGAAGTTGAAACGGGGCCTGATCATGAAGGTTCCAATATGCCTTAATGAAGAGTGTCAATTTTATTCTAAGTATGCTGAGAAGCCTTCAGATGTTTTAATCTGGAAGTGATATGATTCAGTCATCTCCACTCTCACTTCCTCCTGAGCTTTACTAGACCTCTCCAGAACATTGTCATTGTGCCCTTCTCACATATCCCAGAGCATTTTTGCTTGTTTCAATCTTAATAATGCTTAGTTACCTGAAAGTGTGGCTATGTGACTTCCTCAACTGGAACCTCCTAGAGAGCAGAGACATATTTAATTAATTAGTTAACAAGCACACTTATAAATGAACTAGTAACAAGCACAGTTCCAAGAAAGCACTTAGGTCCTGAGTAAGTGTGTGGATAAATGAATGATACATAAGTAAGTGAAGGAAGGAATGAAAATAGTTAATGGAGTAGAGAGCCATATCCCCTTGTAGTTAGAGTCTGCAACATGCTCTTCACTTTCACTGTGTTTGATCCACGCCAGCACAATGGGTGCATGGGGAAGAGTTTGGTCATTGCACAATTGTGAGAAACAAGCGCGTAGAAAAAGAGTCTGAGAGAAGGGAAGATTCTGAGGCTGAGCACTGGGGAGAATAATGGGACGCTTTGGAAGCTGGGATTGGGAAGTAGGGTCAATTTGGAGTAGGGGAGGGAGATGGGGAGAGAAAGGTACGTGCTGATTCAGCGGATAAAAGGCAGAACCAAGTGGAATGCCCAGTAGGCAAATGATTAAAGGTTAAGTTGTGTGGTGCAGACAGAAAGAGCTGCAGGAGTGCAGAGAAATCTAATAAAGAAAATGGATTTCGGGCTGAAGAATGAGAACTGACACTGGGGAAGCAAAAAGTTAGACTGCTGGGTAAAAGGAAACAAAATATTTATTGAAAATAATGTGATATTGGAAAGAAAGGACAAACTAAATAATGGAAAACAGAAAGATATCAGGGTACATTAATTAGAAATTAGAAATAGGCCAAAGAAGAAAAGAACTAAAGCTGCTGTCCTCCATTTGTTTAATTAAAAGAGAAAATTAACTGTCCTGCTGCTCACTGAATATTTCAGATTTTCCACCTCCAGAATGGGGGAAATAGGACTGTGTTATAGGATTGTACTTCCTGGCTCCCTTGAGGTTGGGGGAACTCATGCGTCTGGTTCAAGACCTTGATCTGTGGCTGAGTGTGTGATTGCCAATACAAGACCCTGCAGAGTTGTTTTCTCTTTCTGGCATAGTAACCGTCAGTGTTCAAGTAGGTGACTGTTTCATTTTCCTGGGTCCTTGGGTGACATGTGACTTGAACAAAAAATAGATCTTTGTTGTTTTAAGCCACTGAGATGTTGAGGTTATTTATTACTGCAGCATAACATCTTATCCTGACCGACAAACTTGACATGAGCGAGAAAACAGATGTAGAGTGAGATTGACTATGGAGATAAGGAAACAGTGGAGAAATTAAGGGTCATTACAGAAGGCAGAGACACAAAGTTGGCAAATGATACTGACTGCTGTGGTCTGAATGTTTGTATCCCCCTGCAAATTCATATGTTGAAACCTAACCCCCAAGGTGATGGTATTAGAAGGTGGGACCTTTGGGAGGTGATGAGGTCATGAAGATGGAGCCCTCATGAATGGGATTAGTGTCTTTATAAAAAAGAACCCAGAACCCAGAATGCTAGCTTGCCCCTTTCATCTTGTGAAGTTATAGCAAAAAGGCAGCCCTCTATGAGGAAGTGACTCTCAGCAGACATCAAATCTGTTGATGCCATGATCTTGGACTTCCCAGCCTCCAGAACTGTGAGAAATAAATTTCTGTTGCTCATAAGCCACCCAGTTGATAGTTTTGTCATAGCAGCCCAAATGGGCCACGACATTGACAAAGCTTCTAACATGCTTATCCCCAAAGGCCTTGCAGTGGGGTGGCCAGGGAAAGTTAACCGCAGATGTGTTCAGCTACCCATCCATGCTCCACTCAGTGAAAAGTAGAATAGGCCATCTCCTCCAGGGAGACTGCTGAACTCCTCCACCTGGCTGGCTGTGTCACTCTCCCCGCATCCGCTTCACGGCTAACATGAATTAGGTTGACCTGCCTGAGAATCAAAAAGTTAAAGGACAGTTAGTGGTGCTTCCAGATCTTCGGCACCACAGTGCCTGTGACAAAGAAGAAAAAAGAACCAGAGATAATCAGAACCCAAAGCATAAAATAGGACAACGATTTATAAAGGGGGAGAGCAAAATGCTTGATTGGCTTCTGACAAGGAGGATATATTTAGGAAGATAAAACCAAGCTTACAAGAATAAAGCAGAAATTGACATTCCATATGAGGCCTACAAATATAGAGACGAGTAAGTAGAAAAGAGAACCCAAAAAAAGGTTAACTCATTTTTGTTCCTACAATGTGCAACATATTAGGAAATTTTTTTCCCACGGAGGAATGATGAGGAGGGGGGAAGGGAAAGGAAATGAATATCTTTTTTCCCTCAATCTTTGACTACTTGTAGTGACCTAATTTTAAATTTGAGGAATTAAACTTAAACTATATATGAGAGAGAGTTTTTAATATTTCAAATGGAATCCTAAGATTCATTGTGAACTTTAAATAAGAATCATTAATTAGTTTTTATTTATTTTTAAAACTCAAAATCATGTTTTAATAAAAAGAAAACTTATTTTTTCCTTTTTCAAAGAGGAAAGGGGAACAAGTTAGTAAAACTCAGTCTGCTAGGAAATTTCTTTCACAAGAAGAGACTTCTCCTTGTCTGACAAAAAGGCCCCATCCAGGGAGATGCTCATTCGGGCATTGAGTTGTACCTGATGACACTATATCAAAGTCAAAGTCTGACAAATCTGTCTCACTTCACTCATTGGCCATGAACCAAGAGTTCAAATCCTGTCGGTCATGTCTTAAGAGACAAAGACATGCTTGACAGATAGATGCATCGATGGATGGATAGATGGACAGACAGACAAGTGTAATGGATAAATTCATACAACAAGGCAGTTTGGTGTCTTGAGAGAGCATAAACTTTGCGTAAAACAAACCTGAAGAAATGGTTCTTATGCTAAAAGCAGTCTAATTAAGAGCTCAGATGCTTAAGTCAAACTGCTGGAACTTAAATTTTGGTGCTGCCGCTTATTCCTGTGTGACCTTAGGCATGTTCCTTTGTCTTCCTGAGTCTCCATGTTCTCATCCACATGAAGAGAATTTGAACATCCATTTTATGAGGATGTTAGGAAGATACATAATAACTACTATCATTAACCTCAGTTGTCTTTGAATTTCTTATTTAAAAACTTATACTATCTCAAAAGCGTTTCTCTTTGCCCATATCATACTAATGTATTGTTCAGACTGTGATCTAGAGAATCGTCACTCGCTCTCATTATTGGTGACCTGTATGATGGTGCCCTGGTTTATCTCAGAAATTCTTCATAAGTCTCCAAAGCATCCCTTTAAATAGGCCTTGAATCTCAACACTTACTCTACTGAGGTGGGGGCTGGGGGCGGTAATGAAAACAATCAAACCAATTGTTTGGGATTGTGTAAATGAAATTAATGCCTTGATTTATTTTTTATACTTTAAATAATAATGTAGGTGTTAAGTAGATTAAAGAGTTTAAACCAAGAGAAACCATACCAACCTGAATTCTTATGAAAGTTTTTGTTGTTGTTGTTAGAGGAAAAAGTTTAATTTATAATATAAATATTATTCACAATACTGTTTCTTGATCTCTTACTAAATCCGGTGCTAAATAGTTTACAAGGACAATCATGCTTAATACTCAAAAGGGCCTTATGAGGGTTACTATTCTCATTTTGCTGAAGAGGAAACTGAGGCTTAAAGGGTTACAAGGTAACTTACATCATGTCATACGGCTGATAAGTGAAGTGAAGCAGGACCTAGACAGAGGCAGTCTGGTTCCAGAGCCCAGGCTCCTCACTACCGCACTAAATTGCCTCTCAAATAATCATAGTGTGTTAAGTCCATCTGGATAGGACCTTGGAGATCATATAATCCTGTCTCTTTGCATTACCGCTTGTAAATGTAAAGCAGAGAGATGTTAAACGATCTGCCCAAGGTTATGCACTTCCGTTTTCCCCTCAACATAGTAACACACTCTCATTTGAAACTCATTCCTAAGATTTATACAAACTAATGGCCAAGTCATGACATTTTTTAATTGAATGCCCAATAAAAGAATCATTCTCGCCTTGTTTTTCCATCTCACGTTCATGAACAAAATGTAAAAACGTGCTGCAAAGCCAAAAGAGTCCTTATCTTCACTAATAGCCTGCTTTTTCATAGAAGGAGGAAAACCATCCTCAGGCTGGATCTGTTTTAAATGAAATAAGTGCAGGTCATTTTCTTCATGAAGAACATCTCTGAGGCATTAAGATGTCCTGACAGACCTTCTAAGTCATGTCACTTTAAGTGACAGCCAACCCAGGACTTGAAGAAAAGTATCATCTTGCCTCCACCACTAGTGTTATGTAGTTTATGAGGTCCTCCCGGGCGCTTCACTACAGTTCCCAGTAGAGAACCAAAGGGACTAAAAGTGCTTTGTCTTTTCAGTAGACCCATTGATTTTATTTTTAACTGTTGATTTTTTGTGTGTGATCCATCTTTACTCTTGCTGTATTCAGACATTAGAAGAGATGTGTACAAGTATGTATAGTTATCTGAATAATCTGATTATGAAGTCAGGAATTAGTTTTCTTGGAAGTTTAAGAAGGGTCACTTCTACTTTTTACAAAGCCAGACAGCAAGGACAACTCTAAATTATTTTCCTTGAAAACTACGTACCATGGCTGAACACAATTTAAAATTCCATCGGTTAGATAAATTTTCTGTTAAAGGTTCTACACAAGAGCTTATTCTGGTCTTTACATAAAGGCCCAGGTCTCTCACTAACTTTGCAACCTTAGTTGAGTTACCTAGCCTCTCTGAACCTCAGCTTTTCTACCTGTAAAATGGGAGAGTAGCTATCTACCCACAGGATTTTTGTAAGGGTTAAATGCTAAGACGTATATAACATGTTTAGGATAATCTTTGTTGCTCAATAAATATCTGGTATTATCTCTGTGAGTTCGGTATCCAATTACAGTACATTCATCTAGTCCTGAGGCTCCAGTTGCTACCTTTAGGCATATGATGGACAAATATTTTTGCAGCCCTGACTTTCAGGCTCTGAGTATTTATTTATTTCTTTAATACATATTTATTGATTATCTACTAAGTGTCAAGCATTGGTTTGGATGCTAAGTAAACAAAACAGATAAAAAGTTCCAGTATTGAGTTTACTTTCTCTTAGGAAAACATGACAAATAAGTTAACATATATGTAGTTTATTAGATAAGAGCTCAGATAAAATTAAAAAAGCGTAGAAGTAACATAGGACTTATTAAGTCATATTGGACAAGTGTTAAGGAAGTGGGGCGTGAATATTACAATTCCAGATAGGGTGATCAAGAAAGGCTTTCCTAAGAAGGCAACATTTTAGTAAAAGAGTGAAGAATATGAGGAAGCCAAGGGTATCAGATAATTCTGTCCTGTATCATTTATTGAGCACTAACCATACACCATGTATTTTAGGTATCTCCTTCACTCCCTATGTCCAAATTCAATCCATCATCTTCCCTCCCAAACCTGTTACATCTGCAGGGTTTCTGGCACCACTATTCTTCTAATCACTCAGGCAGGCAATTAACTCCGCCATTGCTGATGCTTCCTTTTCATTCTCCTGTCCATACACACCAACGTCTGTCTACTCAGCTGCCAAGTCTTACAAATTTGACTTCCACAATTCTTTCATGCCTATTCTATTCTTTTTCGTTTCTATTAATACTAGTGTGTTTCAGATCCATATTACATTTACCTGGTCTATTTTAATAACCACCTAGCTGGTATGTCAAAGTCCAATCCGCGGCAGTCAGTTCGATGTTCATAGACATCAATTGGCTTGTCAGTCCTCAGTTCCAAAATCTTCAACAATTCAGTGGTTCAACAGTATCCAGCCTGTGGGTCAGCTCACTCAGGTTCCTTTGGCCTTCTCATCATTGAAGCAGGATGGTTACAGCAAACTCGTGCATCACGTTCTTACAGCACAGCATCCAAGGGCAGAAAGGAGCAATCCTCTGTCTCAGTGAAAATGTACACATTGCCATGACCACCTGCAACAGGAGATTTCTTTTTATGGCCGTGGTTATGTCACATATTTGCACTTGTAACAATCATGGGTAGGAGGAAGACCAATCAACATGCGCTCCCTCAATACATGAGCTTTCCAAAGCTGAACAGAATCAAGGATTCTTTAGCAAGGAAGGAGAGCAAGAATGGCTTTTAGATTGACAGGAAATAACTTCTGCCAAACCCTCTACTGATAAACTATTGAGTGTGATATTCAAGCTTCTGAGATCTACCTTCCTGAGATTTTTTTCTTCTATAGAGTACTTTAGCCAACATGTGCTCTGAATTCTCCCAGCTCCATGCCTTAGAGCAGTTGTTCTCAATGTGTGGTCCAAGGGCTAAGATATTATTTGCCTCTTCCGTCCTCATTCTCACACAAATGCACAGTGGAGTTTTCCAGAGGATACTTAATATGTGTTATTCAACAGATTCAATGCAGAAGCAGATATTAGAATCTGGCTTTCTTCTAGTAAGCTAAACTTTAAAGGAATTTTCAAAAATGTACGTTAACCTTCCTCTCACTAAATTTATTCTTATAAAATATATTCATTTTCATAAAAATATGTTATTTACAACATATAATGCATGTATTATTGTTTTTAGATGATTAATAAAATTTTTTTCTAATTGTAGTAACATTGGATTATAACATTACATAGCTTTCGGATGTACATCATAATATATTTCAAATTCTGTGTAGATTACATCATGTTCACCACCTAAAAACTAATTATAGTCCACCCCCTCACATGTGAGCCTAATCACCTCTTTTGCCCTCCCCCTTCCCCTGTGGTAACCACCAGTCCAATCTCCAACGCTATGTGTTTGTCATTGTTTTTATGTTTGAGATCATACGGTATTTGACTTTTTCCCTCTGACTTATTTCACTCAGCATAATACCCTCAAGGTCCATCCATGTCGTCACAAATGGCCGGATTTCATCATTTCTTATGGCTGAGTAGTAGTCCATCGTATATAAATACCACATCTTCTTTATCCATTCGTCCCTTGATGGGCACCTAGGTTGCTTCCAAGTCTTGGCTATTGTATATAATGCTGCAGTAAACATCGGCGTGCAAGTATCTTTATGCCTTTGCCTTTTCAAGTTCTTTGGATAAATACCCAGCAGTGGGATAGCTGCATCATGTGGTAGATCTACTCTTAATTTTCTGAGGATACTCCATACTGCTTTCCATAGTGGCTGCACCACTTTGCACTCCCACCAGCAGTGTACAAGGGTTCCCTTCTCTCCACATTCTCTCCAACATTTGTTTAAACACAAATTTTTAAATGCCTTATTTTTTAGTTTCTACTGTGGTAAATATCAATAGATATAAGATGTGTAAATAAAGGCTCTTAGAGGTCCTCGATATTTTTCAAAATTATAAAGGTGTCCTGAGATCAAAAGATTTGAGAAGTGTTGCCCTGTCCTAGATTACGTAGTATCGTCTACCTGCAATGCTATATCCTCTATCACTAAATGCTTATCAGAAAAGACATGTCAAATGATCCTCCTCAGTCCTTAGAACTAAGCTCTTATTCCACTGAATCCCAATGCATTTGTTTTCTATTGCTGCAAAATAAATTATCCCCAAATTTATCAGCTCAAAACAACTATATTTATTACCTCATAGCTTGTGTGGATCAGGAATCCAGGTATGGCTTAGCTGCGTGCTTCTGACGCAGGGCCCCTCCTAAGTCTGCAACCTGGACGTCAGTGTCAGCAGGGCTGCAGCATCTCAAGGATCACCTTGGGGAGGACCACCTCCACGCTAGCTCACGTGGCTGCTGACAAGGGGCAGGTCTTTCTTAGTTCTTAGTCAAAGCCTTCTTGCAAAATGGTAGTTTGTTCTCTATCTCTACCTCAGAGAAAGATGTCAGGTAGAGGAGGGAGGGAGGGAAGAAGAGAGAGAGAGAGAAAGAGATAAGGAGGAGCCAGAATGTTTTTGTAACCTAATCTTGGAAGTGACAGCCCATGATCATGACCTGCTTGTTGAGCTCAATGCAAAAGCAAAATCCCTAGTTTTCTCTCCCCAAAAAAGATAAAAAAAGTTCTATTGACGGCTTTCTTCCATTCTTTCATTAGTCTCTCTTTCTTGAGTTGTCATGGTGATTTTTATTTGCTATGTCATTCTGAGTTGGGAAAGATTAAAATTTTAAATTATCATTATGTATTTTACTGTTAATTTTTATATTGTACAAAGCCGGGTTTAAATGCAAATATAAGAGCATTTAATTTGTATACAGAGTTATTAAAAATGACACAATTATGCTTTTAGCTCATACATGCATATACATTTCATTCTTACCAGAACAGTAGACACTGCTGCACAAAACTAACTCACCTGTTTTTTTGTTTGTTTGTTTGTATTTCATTTCTTGATACTCACACATTCTACCAACCCTCTCTGTCTTCAGCGTACTGGTGAGTAAGGAAGGACTAAAAGAAAAAGGCGCTATGGGTTGTTCTTTCTCTTTCCTGCTCAGTCATAATTTTCAGCAAAAGTGGTTGGCTTTTCCAGGGAAGCAGCATAAAAAAATTTCCATGATACAGTTCCTTGGTCATTTTTGTCTCTTAAGATGCCGTTGCCTTCTTCCTGTGTTCTAAGCAAGTTCTGGTTTGAAGGGAAAGGACATCTTCTCAGGCTGTCAGTGCCCATTTCCTCAATGGTAGACGTAACCCACTTACTTTGTACTTGCTTTGAGTCTTACTGAGCTCCGTGAATCACAGGTCCACCGGAACCCTGTGCTCGTGGGGCATCGAGAACACTGTGTGAGAATGGGTGGCCAAGAATGGAGGCAGACAACATATCACATCTCTCCCTTCTGCTCGTGAACATGCTCCACTGTGTCACTGGACTTCATTTACGAAATTCAAAGATAAATGTCAAGTCAATGACAACAGAGCATTAAACCAAGCGTAGGGCCCTGCGTGGATAGGTCACATTCCCACGAAACCAGCCCTGCCCATCACTTTTGCTGTATTAGAGGAGAGTTACTGGTTCCAGCCCACACTCAAGGGGAGAGGATTACACAAGGGCATGAAACCCAGGAGGCAGAGGTCATTAAGGGCCATGTTAGAAGCTGCCTGCCACATCCAGTATCATTTTTCTCTTCTGACTTGTTCCTTACTCCCTTGTACTCTGTAGTTACTTACGTGCATGTTATCTTAGGTACTGTTCTAGACAGTGACCTCCTCGAGGACAGGGTTCCTCTCTGATACATACCCTAGCATGCCTTTGTCATTTGTAATATGGAATACACAGCAGGCACTGAAAACATGCTTATGAAATGAGTGAATGGATGATGAATAAATGATGCAGTGGAAGTTTGATTTATATTCTGGTGAGTGGTCTTTGTGAAAAAATGATTAATATGAGAAATTGACCTTAATATTTTCCTAGATATTGCAAGATCTTATGACAGACTACCTTTGTGACTTCAGACTCTTATCTTTCCACGAACCACATGTAGTGATTTCTTTTTTTACCTCCTTGTCATAGACTGTCCTCCCTTCACACATGGGTTCTTTCTGACCTCTAAAACATTGTATTTAGGTTATTGTCATGGGTGAATTATTGTACTTGAGAAGAGAATTAATGATACAAAGGACAGCTGGAGCATATCTGGAGGAACTGTTCCATTGGCATTTACATTTTTATTTTGAACCGCATCAAAATGGCAGGGGAGCTACGCCCTTTTAATGGTTTGCACATGTGGTCAGGCATTGTGTGAGTAAATAATGCTTCCCAGAGCTTGTATTCAATTTTCAGAAAAAGAAAATAAAAATGAGCAGAAGCCTTTGTAGATCTAAGCATTTTCTTCCGTTTTCTTCATCGTTCTATCCCACAATGCATAAGCTTTCACTTCCAGATCTGTTTCAAGGGTCCTTTATAATGACAGAAGCTAAGCCTTTGTTTCCGAGGAGCAGAATACAAAATGCATCAGTGTGCCATTTAAGAAAAACTATTTTGTCAGTCTTGTTTATGCACTCAAGATAATACAGTGTTTTAAAAAAAGGTTGGACCCAGTCTCTGCCTGTTTATTCAATATAAACAGAAGCATCCCTTTTGACATTGTAAGGACAGGATGTGTGCTAATTTCACCAAGTAAAGGCCGCCGCACTTGGCAGCATAAATCCTTGTCTAGAACAGCCTTGCTGCTTCACAATATTGTGAAAGTGCACATAAAGGACAATATGACGATGCACATCAAATATTAATGTGCATTGACACATAGTCATCTATTACAGCAGCCAAGCGCCCACACTGAGCCGCTGGAGGGTTGCGCCTTCCTTCACCTTTGTCTTCACACTTCAGCTTTCCCTCCTCCTCCCATGTCCAAACAAAACAAAGCACTCTGTAGCCTAACCAGCAACTCCAGGGAAGTTCTGGCAGCAAAGCGGCTGGTGTGCTCACAGTGGCCTATTTACTTACGATGGGACACCTGTTGGCTCATTGTGGTCAAGAGAGGCGTGATATTTATTGCTTCAGATTTCTGATACTGTGAACTGAGCAAAAGTGAGAGGCACCCAGGGGCTTGGGGGATGGAGGAGAGAAGTTCACGAGCCATGTGTATGTATTTCTTTACCAATTTCTTACCAGCATTTTAGCGATAAATGCATTGTATTTTTGTCGTGTTTCATGTAAGAATATATGAATAACCAAGCAACAGTTCAACTCTGCAGTTTAGAAATAAATGTGTTGGTTAAATAGTTCAGTCAAGTATGTATTTTTCTCTTTGTACAAAGCTACAAAAGCAGTTGCACTGCATCGGTGCATCGCGTTCAGACATTCCACCTCCCCACTGTGTATCACGCCGCCTCGAGCCAGCACCCATCCCCTATCCTGCTTCATTTTAGACTAGGACCACACCTAGATAGGAAGGAAACACTAGGAAGGAAACACACTGTTTATGGACTTCTAAATCTCCCAATTTAAAAAGACATATGCCAAAAATGAGTGTACTCCTTCCAAGCAGATTTTTCCATTACTGTGGCACATGTTCAGATCTCTTCCCATAGAAAACACAAGTAATGAATTTTATACCCCACGATAATATACTGAAGCAGAGATTTCACTTTTTATTACACAGAAAAACATTTCTCCCCTTTATAGCTGTGCCCGAGTGAGAGTTTCACCAACGTCTTGGATTTGAACTGTGCTGTTTTCCATATCTTCCCATCTGGCATGCTTTTTTTTGTTTGTTTTCAACAAAAACCCTATGTCATAATGAAAGGCCTTCCTGTGTGTTGAATTTCTTCCTCAGATAAGACCTTACCTCGCACCACCATAACCAGCAACTTCACACTTGATGGTAAGCCCATCCCTTGTCATCCCCTGCTAATTCAAAAGCTCAATAGAAATGCCTTAATTTGAAATTGAACCACCAATAAGAGTCCTAAAAGAGTGGGCATCATTCTGGCAAAACAACCAGAGGCATTCTCTCAGTCACCAACACAATGCCTGATATAGCTTGAAGTCTGGATTTCTCACTGACTGCCAATGCATTTTCTCCAGATCAATTATTCGTCCTGACTGAGTAAGCTTCTGATCACCTCCTCTCATCTGGACATTAGTCTATTTCCTTTACATTAGGCAATAGTATACCTCATTCCTTCCCTCTTTGTTCAGACCTCTCTGCTTCTCATTAATTTTCTCCTAGCCAACCAGCCAGCTCTGGCCCCCTGTGGTTACAGGAAATTACCCATGCAATGAACTTAATTTAGAAAACTCTGCTGCATAAAGAGGTGCCAACATTATTCTTCTCAGAGTCCCATCTATGTTTACTTTTATGCTTCAGCCTCTCAATGGTCAGTGATACAGAAATAAACACTGAATTTAAAATGTTTTTGCAGAAGCCACTGGACAACTGATAAATCTGAGGATAGGCTTCAAATTAAGTGCTTAAAAAAGTATAACTCTGGCCTCTTTCTTATCCTCAATGTGGAAAAACTCTTATGAAACACTGACCACATGCTCTGAGAGTGTGTATTTTAAAACTCCTGTCTTTAATATTAGAAAATATTATGCACAGTTTACAATCTGCTCTGCACAATTTACCGCAGGTAAATTCTAACTCAAATTTTGAAATTTTACTGTAGGATAGCTGTTTTAAAATGTCATTCAAGAGCTACCAGTGTTCTCCACATGCCTGACACAGCTCTGTGGCATATGACACTAGCATAAGGAAGCATTCCACTTAATTTGATCAATTTCGCAGCTTCTCGTTGATTTCACTCAGGAAAAGACAAGAACCCACCATATTTTAAAAAACAAAACAAAAACAACAAAATACCGAAGAATTCTTTACAGACTACAGTCTTATGCTATATTTAAATTGAAACAATGTTTTGGCTTAATATAGCTTGTGTTGACTTAATGCAACTTGTAGCAAAAGGAAGAGCAGAAAGTACCTGTAAAATATAATTCCATTTTTGTATTTATGATAAATCAACTAAGGAAAATCCTCATGTATCGGACATACTTTCAAAGTTATCCCATGAATAAAGAAATATGGGAATATTGTGCTTTACTAATAATAGACATGTGCACAAGCGGTATATGACTGTCACAAAGTACATCTATGAGCTGGCCATGCTTTGCTTTCAAAGCCCTGCCCTCTGCAGTGTTCTTTCACAGAATTTTAGAGGAAAGACTCTATTAGTGTTAATCTTTCTTTAACGTGCTTTTTAATCACTTTGAAACGTGCGATGACCTTTAATCAATGATAGTTGCTAAACCTTCCTCCAGCGAGCATAGTCTGTCCCAAATTCAGGTAATCAAAGGATAATAGAAACATCACTAAAAGGAGATTATAGATAGTGGTGAAGGGAAAGATCTTCCAGTTTTATATTGTTTCCAACTGGCAAACCTCTAATGAAATTTTTCCCGACTAATAAAACAGCTAGAGATACAGATGGATGATAGACAGATGTAAAAAAAATAATAACATCAGAAAAAAAACACAAAAACTGTATCCGCTTCTATGGCCCGGGGTTTGCCGGTTCAGATCCCGGGTGTGGTCTCATGTTCTTGAGTGTGTCCCACATATAAAGTAGAGGAAGATGGGCATGGGATGTTAGCTCAGGCCCAGTCTTCCTCAGCAAAACAGAGGAGGATTGGCAGCAGATGTTAGCTCAGGGCTAATCTTCCTCAAAAAAAGAAAAAAACTACCAAAACCTGCAGATATTTTACTAACTACAAGGCCAATAAAACTGGATTTAAAAGTGCAATCAAAATCCACCAATTCTTTGCTTGCAGAAACAAAGACTACCCACCTACCTCCAGCCTGTTTTGAAAAACGTAAGGACAAACCAATATAGGTTTTCGTATATAGGTCATAGGAAATGATCTGGCTTTTGGAGAAAGCCAGAATACTGCTGTTCCCCTCCTCTTTCCCATTATCACCTCTCTTTCTCCAAGTGCAGGAAGAAACTACAGTTCCTAGAATATAATTAGACAAGAAGTGAGAAGTACCTGGCGTTGGTGTAGTTCCCCCTCACACACAGGCAAAATGCTTCACGTAGAGGAGGTGGGGGGTGTACAGAGAATTGTGGATGTTGGACATACCCGTGACTGTTGATTTTTGTGAGGTCAATCTATTCAAAGTGTCTTAAAGGAAAGGAGGAGGACTGACCATTTTAGGTAAAAGCCTAAGTACTGGAAATTGGACTAGAAAATGTGGCCATCAACCCACCGCTCAGATGTAGATGCAAAAAGGGGCAGGGAACAGGATACATTACAACCCACCCCCCTTGCGTATTGACAGACTAGGGTTAGGTCAATCAGGCCTCATTCAAAGATAAATAAGCAAGCCAATAAACCAACCAAAATATCCCCAACATCTTCTATTTTTCATCCTCCATAACGTAGGAAAATCCAACATAATGCTTAAGATGCTGTTGGGAGATACTTACCTTATAGGATTATTGTAACGAGATAAAGAATACAATGAATTTAAAGCATTTGATCCTGGAAAGTAGTAAACAGCCAATAGAGAGTAAGTATGATTATTATTATTATTGATAAAAAAAAATTGGTACTAAAGAGATCATCAAAAACTGCTTTCTTGAGTGTAAGCAAACAATCCAAAAAACAAAACCTAAGAGCAGATTAAAAGAAAAAATTCCCAGGCAGAGTCAATGAATTAATGAATAGATGTCCACTCTAAAATATATCCCAGAACTTGTTTTTGATCAAAAGATAGAGAAAAAAAAACCTGACAGACATCTGGGTGGAAATAAACAAGTTACCTAGTCTTTCAAAAGGGTAAAATCAAGGAAATAGCACCACTATGAATGTTACAGAATCAGAGAATTTTTATGGGCATCAGACCTCATGCATCTGTGGGAGCTGCTGAAGAAGTCTGTGAAAGGCTGCTGCCTCTGCATCTGGTCTTGGTCCTGACCTCTCTATGGGTCAGCAGAGTCAGCAGTCAGGAGGAAAGGCTGGACGTGAGACAAGGAAGACAACAGCACAAACTGGAACTCTCAAGGACCAACTGGAGCACACATCTGTCTCTCATAGTCTCCAACCTCGAGGATACAGGTGACTTGCAGAAGTTAGCACCTTTTACTGTGGAGCTGCACACCAGCCGGCTCAGGACTCAGAGAAGCCAGTGGAGGAAGTCTAGGGGGAGCTTGAGATGCTGCAGGCCGAGCTGCTGCCCTGCAATGAAGTGAGGCAGCAACAGGCACCAGCAATCAATGTGGCCTACAGCTGCACCTGGTGCCTTGCATGGACTGTCAGAGTATAATGTCCGCTGCTTTCCTTCCAGCTAATTCTGTTTGTCGCCAACTCTAGCCCAGATTTCTGGGAAGCGTAGTTGCAGCTTATATATCTATAAAGGAACAAAATGAGAATGACCTCAGACTTCTCCTCTGCAAATTTTAATTCCAGAAGACAAGGAACAATAGCAATTGAATTATGAAAGAACTAAGCTATGAGCTAAGGATTTAATTCCTGTGTTAGTTATTTTTTTCAGGTTTGAAGACACCTGTCCTCTTCAGCTCATTCAGATTTTCAAAATATCCTTAGGCTTCCCACACCCCTAGCTGCCATTGCTTTTTCTCTGCTGGAAATCCTTCTCCACAGCTCAATGTCGCCATATATTATAAGGCTCCTGGGGCGGTTCTCCAAATTTCACATCTCTGCTTGCATCTTGTCACTCTTAGCTGTAGAACATGAAATCCTGAATCTTAGACTAAAAAAATTTATCTTTCTTTCCCCTCTCTCCATTTCATGTCCAGCCAGTCCTTCTTTAAATTGGCTTCTGGTATACTGTGGTTCTTTCAATCAGGGGCCTAGGTTTACTACAAAATCAGTACCTAGAAAGACAGCCGTTAGGTCCTCCCAGCCTTGTTCATTAACAAATTCCAGGCCTTTTGGGTACCTGCCTCTTTGATCGATCCCAGTTTCCTGCCAGGCTTTTCTTCATGTGATTTCTAAACTCTGTTTCCCAGTTTCAGTCACCAAATTCACCCCACAGATTACAGGTGCTCTGGAATACATAAATGCGTCTTTTTTAATCCTCCTTAAATCAATTAACTTAATGTATAAGTTAAGTATTGAATCTTAGGGGGAAAAAACTAGCAATTTCATTCCCTGTTAATTAAAATCAACGACATACATAGGCAAGATACCACTAAATCTTCCCTTTCTAAAAAACAACAAGAAAAGGAAAATAGAGTATAAGTCAATTTTGTATGATCTATGTTTGTAATATAAACTGTTGTTTGTATAATGGATACTAGGGCTCAGCTCTTTCTTGGGAGCTGTATAGAAGCTCTTCTCCCCAAGATTGAAACAGTTCAGACTGTCCACTGGTAATAAATAAATGACAACTTCAGTTTCTTTTTCTACATAGTACACTAAATTAACAAAAATATCCCTAAAATATTTATATCCTCCTGACAAACCATCCAAGCTGATCAGCCTGGAGTCCGGGTACCTTACACGGTTGCTCCCCCTGGGGCTGGCCCTGCCATCAGGGAGGGACTCGTTCTCCATGATCCTGCCCATTTGGAGCAGACTCCCAAAAGCCCTTCATTTAATCTTCTCTGCAGACCAGCCTTTGAGAAACACTATTGTGAAAGAAGATTTATGGTATATTTGCTGACTGATCAAGAGAAGATAAGAACTGCTGAGTCTGCTTTGAAAAATGATAGTTCTCTCTGCACCAAAAATGTTTCATCTGTTTTATCCTTCAGTTTTTCCTATACACTCTCATTTTTCTTTCTTTCCAAATTTTATTGTTTCCTTTCTTAATTTCTATATTTCTTTAAAGGAGTGGAGGATTCTGGAACCTTCAATAATCGAAATTCCTTCTTCCTTTGACATCCTACTTTAGCCTACTTATACTGAGAGTCCTGTGATCTGTGCTGCTAGGAAAGTGACAGGTAAAATAAAGGGAAGTTGAGTAAGCAACGGTTCCCATCCCAGTATCAGTGTGATGATTTAAAAAGAAAGCAACAGGGCCCGCCCTGGGGCCAAGTGCTCGGGTTGGCCCGCCCCGCTTCTGCGGCCCAGGATTTGGCTGGTTTGGACCCTGGGTGCAGACATGGCACCGCTCATCAGGCCATGCTGAGGCAGCGTCCCACACAGCACAACCAGAGGCACTCACAACTAGAATATACAACTATGTACTGGGGGGCTTTGGGTAGAAGAATTAAAAAAAGAAGATTGGCAACAGTTGTTAGCTCAGGTGCCAATCCTTAAAAAAAAAAAGGAAGAAGAAAGCAATACCCCTGTTTGGAAAGAAACAGTCTCTCTTTAAGATGCGAATGAGGAGTATGTATTCTTAAAACTTTTAAAATGCTGATTGAACCATTTGAAATGATCAGAAAATAAGAAAACAAATGCTTAAAAATACTATTTAATAGATAAAGTTTAGCTGAGTACTACACCATTTGAGAGGTCACTTTAAAATGGAACGAAAGTTAAAAAGTAAAACAAGACATTTATTTTGCCCTTAAAGTGTTACATGCAATTCACTATGCTGTTGAGAGCACAGGGATGGTTGCAAGTCAAAGAAAGGTTATGTTATAATTGATACTCTGAATTGTTAAGGAGATGCAAAGGTGAAATGGAATGCTTTTTATTATTATTTTTGTTGAAATCTTATTAAAAACTTTTAATGGAATGCAAACTGGAGTCCACCTTCAAGGTCTTGAATTAGATGAGATGCAGCCATTAATAGTATCAACTAACATAAAGGTTTTTGAAAATAACTTTCCTAACACAGACAAGGGCTAATGTGTTTTCTAATTTCTTTGTATTTCCTTTACTATTTCAGAGAAAGTCTTGAGCCCAAACAATATAAAGTTTGATCATCATACTTAATCCTGATTCTGAAATATAGCTGAAAATCTCTGGATTACAATTTCCACTCAAAAAATAAAACTAATAAATAAATTCAGCATTTTAATTCAGTGGTTCTCAGTCACAATTAAGCACTCAAGCACCTGAAAATTATGACATTCTTTGCAGATTTCCATGAAATAATGAAATTTTAATTGAATTGAAAGAGCTAGGAGGAATTTCATCTGCAGAAATGCGACTATTTTTATATGTGTGCAAGTCTCTACATGTTAAAAAGCAATGACTCATAACATGTATTTGAGAATTAACACATATAAGGTTTGTCTCTTTTCTTATGTGCTCTTGGCTCATTCATTTTGTCATCTTATAGAAGCATATGCCAGTAGGCAAATTGAAGAACCAATGAAACTGAAAAAAGTGGAGAGGATGGGGGGGGGGGGGGGGGAAATTCACAAATCAGAAAAATTTTTTTTCTGTTTTTCTCAGAGAATTGGAAAAAAGCTGTTATTATTTTATTTTAGTGGCAGAACATCTTGGTTGAGCTCCCAACAGAATCATTTCCTAGAAGCATAGTATGAAACCTACTATTTTAGTGTGTATTTGCTCAGATACATTTCCAAGAGAGAACACTTTCTCTATATGAGCAAACAGAAATAGTATAATTACACTGAGTTTCTTCACATTATGAAAAGTGAAGGCCTTTAAAATAATTCTCATGGTGCAAAACCAATTCTCCACGTAATGTTCTGATCATTTGGAGCACGGTTTGTATATTATTCTAATTATTTGACTAACGTTGTCTGTCCTATTGGATAACCACCCAACTTCTCAATGCCTTTTATTCTTAGTCAAGAAAAATTTGCAACCTTTAATAGAGATATACCACCATGAAAAACCAATGCAAATACAAGGACCCTGAAGAGATAAAAAAAAAAAAAAAGACAATATTTATAAATGCAATATCTTGTGCATGCTATAATCATTTCAGAGGAAGGAAGCAATTTTGAAAACAAATTTTCAAAGCTATTTTTACACTAACATTATTTTTTTCTAAACGTGCACCCATTATGATAGAGTTATCTTTTCCTTCCTTAAGCTCAGAATTGTCAAAGTTAATTTCCTGATATGTGATGTGCTTTTATTTTTTGTTATTTAAATTGTTTAGCCAAAGTTAGATCAGAGTACCCATCTATTTATACATTTGAGGGCACCGTGAGCTGAAACAGCAAATTCTCTGTAACTATCTAAGTGAAGATGTTCCTGATACCTCTCAGCAATGATTCTGCTGAAGGTGTGTTCAGTAATTTATTAACATCTCTTATGCTCTAAGAATTCCAATAATAAAAGTAAAAAAGATGGTATCATCCACTTCAGCTGACTCTCCTCTTTTAGTAAAATCAAATAGTTGGCAAGTGATCATTAATATGAAAAAGAATTCATTCGACATAATATTTTGAGATAGTAGTAGTAATAATCTATATAGTTACAAGTAGTGAAAGATCAGCCTTCTAGATATTTATTTACTTTTGTTTTATTTATAAACATAACAATCTCACCAATTTTTTCTTCCAGGAAAATTATTTCCAAAAATTTTTGCCTTAAAATAAATACCAACCATTACAGTAGATGTTGTGTGAATGTGAGTAATAGAGAGTAACAATAGTATATAATAATACTGATATTATTGTGGTGAGAAGGAATTGGTTTGATGTCTTAGGTACAGTGAATTAAGAATAAGATGTTTGCATATCCTGGCCATTTCCTAAATGCAGCAAAGTTAATTTTTTTTTTTCCTGAGAAAGACTGGCCCTGCCCTAACATCTGTTGCCAATCTTCCTCTTTTTGCTTCAGTAAGAGTGTCACTGAGCTAACATCTGTGGCGATCCTCTTCTATTTTTGTACGTGGGATGCCACCACAGCATGGTTTGATGTGTGATGCATGGGTCCACACCAGGGATCCAAACCTGCGAACCCCGGGCCACGGCAGCAGGCACGAGAATTTAACCACTATACCCCCTAACTGGCCCCAAAGTTAATTTTTCTACCTTGAAAAAAGTCACAAATCGACCAAAACAAATCTGTCTAAATTCGTGGAAAAACTGAATTTTGCCACTTATGAGTTTTTCAAGTTCATGACTTTGAAATGTTTAAATAATTATACTTTTGCTACCTGAAAATATATTGGTTGACAATTTCGTACAGAAATCATCAGGAGACTTGAGTGGGGATGGGTAGAAAGGGAGAAAGGAAAGAGAAGATGTAGCACCATTCCCAGCCTATCCCCATCTGGATTGCCAAGCTGCCGGATGCCAATTGAATAGGACAAAGTCAATCAAATCCCCTTTTAAATAATGATTGAATAAAATAAAATGAGAGGAAGAAAGACAAGCACACTAGATTAAATGCTCAAAGATGAGTGTGAATACATGAAAAATGTTTGCAAAACTGAGCAGGAAGGAGAATCAGGAAGTGGTTATTTATGGTATCTTAATGTGTAAGGGTGAAAAAAAACTATGTATAATAAGGGTAAGCTAAAAGCAAAGGGAAAATGTTGAAACACTTGAACTTTTTGCTGAGTAAAAAAATCTAACACAGTTATATGGAGTTTTTTTCTGGCTATCTCAAATGACTTTAGAAAGAATTGGAAAGAAAGAATATCTGTTTATTGGCAGAGAATAGAAATCTGAGGCTCAGAGAAACTAAAACTGCCTCTAACAGGGCTTGCGTTTTTACAGAATCTGACAGAACTTATCATCCTGCTAGAATCAAATGGTACAAATCCCCCCACCCCACATTCCCCCTAGTCCCTTGCTTTCACTCTGTCAACAAGCCAGAGGCTTGTTATCTCAGATAAGCTTGTCATCTGAGTAGCAGCGGGGAAAGTGAGGGGTAGATTTGGTGAAAGACTGGAGGGGGAGATTGTGAGAGAAGAGCTATCAACCCTGACTCCTGGCCTTCTGGCTTGCCACTTGGTTCATGTGAGTGTCAATTACTGAGGTGGGAAAACTGAAGAAGAAGTAAATTTCCGGGAAAAGAACAAGAGTTTAATTTTTAAAGTTAGTTTATGATGTTTATGAGGCACCCAAGTGGGTATATCAAGTAGGCAGTTGGATTCTAGTGGATTCTGGGCTGGAAAAATAAATTTGAACTTGTCAGACTGTGAATAGAAGAGATTACCTAGAGAAAGACCATAGAGAGAGAAGAAAGGGGAAATTAGGACTGAGCTTTGAAGAACACCGACCTGTAGAGAGTGAGAGAGAAAAAGAGATATTAGGTTGAAAATGGGGAGCACGGAGGAAGTACAAGAAAAACTAGGAGAGAATGCTAACACAAAAAGAGAGCAGAAGAAAAGAACGGTCATCTGGAGCGAACACTACTGATGGGTGTAACCAGATCCCTCAGGCCTCGTCCTTTCTCCTCTATATTGATACACAGCTTTTGAACGGGTCTCCCTGCTTCCAGACCCAGTCTCTCCAATCCATTCACATCCCTCCTATTACTCTTCTGCTTCCATTCTTCAAAGTTCCTTGAACCTTCACAGTAAAGTTCAATGTCCTCAGCAGGTCGAAGATCTACCTTATGATCTGGCCCCACCTTACCTCTTCCGCCTCACTCTACTCTTTACCTCGCATACACAGGGACCTCTAGGTCTACCAAGCCACCTGCAGCCCTGCAACAAAGGCTTCATGCCTCTGTAGTTGGGCATAAGCTCTTGCCTGTAGCTTGAAGATTTGCCTCCCACTTCTGTGCCCAACCAAGCCCTACTGAACTTGCATTCCTTCTCTAGAAACCTTGACACTCCGCCACACTCAAACTCAGTTCATCTCAGCTTTGACTATGCCTCTAAAACAGCCCTCTCTAATTCATGTTTTGTCCCTTGCTCTTAACTGTAGGTAGTGTCATGTTCCCCTTTGTAACCAAGACAACAGTGCTGCCTCATGTTATGTGTTCAGCACAGATCTATTGAGTAAATGACTGAATGAATGAGTACCCCAGAATTCTGCCTTTCGTAATTTTCCTATTACAGCTTTCTGCCATGTTGCTTTATAATTACCCAGTTGGAAGATGCAGTATTTGGTAATGTTAAAGAAAATGTAACTTAGTTTCTTTTTTTCTCCCTCCAGTTGAAGAAAGCACCATTTGGACTCTGAATCTCATGAATATTGGCTGAAATAGAAAAATGTCCAATTTCACTGAACTTCTAATAACTAGCTAGTAAAAGGATGTGTGTGAAAGTGTGAAAGGCTGTGGGATGGACTCACAGGGTCCTGAGTATATTTCACCAGTTGAGAGCAAGGTCTCAGGCCAGGAGTGAGTATTAGTGTTTCACAGGTCATGTGTCAATTGATGAGGCATGGGATTAAAATGGCATTATTTAATTGAGTGCCTTATGCAGTTACCGAAGAGTTTTGGGTTACCATGGTTAAACTGTAGTGTTCACAAAGAATAAATGACGCTTGACCAATCTACTCTAATTAAGAATTGTTAATAAACAAAGGTAGATATGTCTTCACTAGTTAATTAGGCTATGTTGAATGGAAATGAGAATCATCCCATTCAGCTCCCTGGAGCCTGATGCCTATTTCTAATTACTTGTAGATTGGTATATTTCTAATAATTTTTTAACAGAGTGAAGTTAATTGTATCTCTCAATTCATGGGATTCTATCACCTTTAGTCCATGTACAAGTTCTTTCTTCTGATATGGCTACCACTCCAAAAATCGGTACCATCATCATTCTCTATATCAAGCAGTCTTTAGAATTTATAGGTTAAAACTTGAGTAGCCTGTTGTGTATCCTTCTATGCGACTCAAGGCATGGTATAGATATATTGGTTCATCTCTGTACAGACCTTATATTTAGCCAATATTCATTTTAAGTGTCTTGTCCTGTGAACTATTCATTATCTATGACTGCAAGCATACACTGCAGTTACATTAGGCTGACACAGTGATTGCTTGAACTATGACACTGTGTTATGATATAGTAAGACAACACCAACATTTTGTGACACTGGCATTATGCTTCCAGGAAAAAGAGGATGGACCCTAGTCTCTCAAGCAACCTGCCAGCACTGGTTCCACTTTCCTGAATATGATACCAAGTGCAATGGTGTATACTTTCCCAGAGAAAGGAGCCATCTTCCAAATGTCACACTTATTGTTCAAATGTTGAGCGACTTATTAAGTGATCACCATTGTTTCCTGCATATGCATTATTCTTTTAAAACTATAGTAGCCCTTTTATTTAGGGTAGATTGTTTAAATAAGATTCCTTTAAAATGTATTCTATTTAACAGGCTTGTGCTTTCTGCTATTTAAAAACATTTTTAAAAGGATAATCATTCTTTAACCTTAGAAAAATAGACTGTAAATTGTGTCTTTTAGCCAGTTTCAGTCTTTAATCATAAATTCTTCTAAGGGGGCACACATATTGCAGAATATGTAGCCAAATGGAACAAGCTCAAAATTAGCATCTAAAACCCTGTAACCATTTTAGTCCTTACCAGCCTGGGAAAAAAAGATTCTACGACAGCCTCTAGAATGCCATTCAACCATTTTAACATCTCTCTGTCAACAACAATATTCCACTGACAAGTCACAGCTATAATTTTTAGATTTAATTTTTATAAATCTTTTTTGCATATAAAACCTTATATAGCAACATATAGTCCAATCCCTCATATAACTAACCACCACCCTAACAGTACGCTGTTTTCCCCCAGCAGAGCATATGTATCAGGAAAGCAGAAGAGCATTGTTGCCTAAGAAATTGTGCTAAGCAGAGGGAGGTTCTGTCTTCCTTGCGTTTCCTTGCACTATTAACTACATCTACCATACAGCATACCCCTGACTAGTATTCTCCAGAAACCATAGGCAAAATAAAAACAATGCCTGTGACAAGGGAATTCACTCCAAAATATTTATGTGATATTTAACATGCCTTCTTATTCCAATTCAAATTTAGTAATAGTTACATATAACATAAGCAATAAATTGATACATATTTTTCTCCTTGTTCTATCTAAATCTTTGAACCTATGAAAAGTACTTTCACCCAGGACAAGCCCAACATTATTCAGTTTTCAGTAACTGCTGTTGCGTCTTTGAAATGAAATAGATCTGTTGATACAAGTATAATTGGAAATCAGATCAGAATGATCAAATGATCAAATTACTTAAATTAGACACATACTGAATTGTCTAAAGATGAAGAAAGTGCTTGATCGGCAAAGGCTTACAGCAGACAGTAACGTTCAATCATTTTCTACATCTGCAGTAAACACTGACTCATTCTGATCTTAAGGATAGTAATAACAAAGGTTAGTACAAATTAAATAATCGTTAAAAGAAACAGGGCTGATTGAGTTTTTGTTCAGCAGGAGAAGATTCTGACAGATGGGGAATCTAAACCATTTTGAGCATCGCAGTGAAAAAAAAAGATTGGAATTATATAATATGGATTTCAGTGCCAAAAATGTACATGGATCATGAAAAAGCTTATTGTATGCACTGCATGTAGCTTAGGGCTGTCAAACTGTGGGAACCTTTACCATTTCACACTGATTACTGAAGACTGTTCTTTGGGACACAAAATTCATCAACATGTTTAAAATAACCTAGTCCACCTAACAAGGTTATTTGGCCCATTTTTTTGGTATAAATGCCAAAATGTCTAATAACATACATGGTAGGCATTCCATTTATTCAAAAAATATTTATTGCATATCCACTGTCAGCTAAGCATTTGATGAAATCAAGAAATATTTATTGCATGTAAGAATGAAGAAATACTTTTCTTGATAATTGAAGCAAAGTAATACACATTGATCTAATTAACCGTATAATGCAAATCAAAACTTTGTCTAGATCACTAAACTATAAGTACATATTTAAGTTAGAAATGTATTCATTGATTTACTTATTTATTCAACAAATATTTATTGAGCACCTATTATATGCCAGATATGGTTCTAGACCTGAAGAATACAGCAGTGAACCAATCAGATGAGGTCACTTTCTACACGTAGCGTACATTGGAGCAGAGAAAACAGACGATTAAAGAAACCAAGTATGTCATGTAATGTCGGGATTCAGAGATGGAAGCGTGCTGATTTCAACAGGGTAGTCGGGGAAGGCTTCTCTGACAGGGTCATATTTGAGCCGTGTAAATGTCTGATGTAAGAACATTCCAGGTGGAGGGGACAGCAGATGAAAATTCCTGGTGGCAGATGCATGTAGGGTGGGTCGGGAGAGCAGTAAAAAGTCCAGGGTGGTTGGAGCAAGGAAGGAGTATAGAAGATTGATAAGAAGTGGAATTGGAGAGGTAACCAAGAGCCGGATCATACAGGGCCTCATAAACCGTGGTAAGAACCATATATTTTACTCTAAGGTCCCTGGGAAGCCCTTGCTGGGTTTTGAGTGAGGGAATGGTTTGAGCTCCTTCACTTTTTCCAAGCATCTCCCTGGCTGAGCTGTAACTGACTCTGGGGAGGCAGAGTAGAAACAGAGAGCAAGTCAGAGGACCTTTCAGTTCCCTGGTGATTTATCCATACAGAGCATATGTATACCCATCTTTAGCTGTTTTTTGATTCCTAGCATCTTAGGGTCCTAATTCTGGATGAGCCTCTACATTTTTTTTCTACATCAGATAAGAAAACTTTCATTGTATACACTTTTGTTAATTTTTCTATACCTTGTCATTCCAATTTAGATAATTTTTCTCAATACAATATCTTGAATCTTTTATGAGCCAAGTTACTCTCTGATCTATAGGAGTATAAATACAAAGCTAAATACAAAGCTAAAGTCATCCCATTTCTTTCTAGATAAAAGACATTTTTAATTGTATGTTACTTTTGATTAGAATTTTACATTTAAAAAGTGGTTTGTCATATTAGAAAAATCCCAAGTTAGAGACTAGGCCAGTTCATTTATTGGGGGCTAGCATCCTATCAGGAAAAGTATGAGCCTGTAATACTCCAACTCTGGTTGAAGGGCCCCGACTGAGACAACATCTGGATGAGTATTGAAGGCTTCCTGCGTGTTTGTTGGCATTGGTCCCATTGGTGCCTTGATGTGTATCTGATAATGAGCTCAGCCAGCCCCAAGCCTGCCTGCCTGCCAGCCGTCAATCTCGGTAGATCATTTGTGAGTAAGAAACGTATAGAATACATGCTGTTCAGAGGCACAAACAAAAGTTATCACCCAATGGTTTTAAATTGTAGTCAACTACGGGCTGATTTATTTAAATAGAATTTATGGTTTTTTTCTATGTCCATTTATAGTGTGGCACTTAAAGGTACTTATTTTGAAAAAAATAAAAGATAATATGTGATAATAAGAATTAGTGTTTTGAATTCAAATAAATTAGAATTTAGCTTGCTTAAGATAGAAGACTGACAATTTATGAAATGGATGAGTAGCATAGGTAAGGATAAATCAAATCCCTAACATATGCTGTATATAACATATAGTCACAAGAAAGTTAAAATAATGAAAACATTGCCACGTTTTAGGTAATAACTTATGATAACTCTAGTATTTGTTACAGTCAGTAACTTATTAGTTTAATTAAAATGAGTTTTCCTCTTAGAAGTAATTCAAAACAATCTTTTACAAAACATATTGTATTCCCAGGGCCGGCCCAGTGGCATAGCAGTTAAATTCACATGCTCCACTTTGGCAGCCTGGGGTTTGTGGGTTTGGATCCCAAGTGCAGACCTATATACCACTTGTCAAGCCACGCTGTGCCAGCATCCCACATACAAAATAGAGAATGATTGCCACAAATGTTAGCTCAGCGACAATCTTCCTCAAGCAAAAAGAAGAAGATTGGCAGCAGATGTTAGCTCAGGGCCAATCTTCCTCACGAGGAAAAAAAAAAAAACCCATATTGTGTTCCTGTAGTTCCACTTACTACAGCTGAAAGCAAAGTCCACATTTGATTATGCAGTTTAAAAAGCTTCTGAGATGAGGCCAAGAGCAGGACCATTTTGCACAGCTATGCTTAAGAATAGAAATGTGGACATTTTAATTAGAATAAAAAGAATGGCACCATTAGCAAATAACTCTAGCATGAAAAATAAATGAGAGCAAAAGAATTCAATGTGACTTTATGCATGTTGCTGTGTACATTTATCTAAAATCTATAAATTGAGTTTGTTTCCACAATGTTTGAAAGTACAAGCAGATTCATCTCTCATTTCATTTATATTGTTTCTGCATACAAATACAATACATTTGCATCATCTTTATAGACAATATATTAAAAAAATGTTTTTCTGCATGATTATCAAAGATTTTGAAACTTTCCATCTCCTAAATGGTAAGTTTCTCTGCTAGATAGTAAGCTCCATGAATTGCAGGGGATTTTTTTTCCTAAGTATTTAGATTATATACTTGACTTAAATATTTGGAGAGAGAGAAAGCAGTAAAGAAAGAGAGAAAGGTAAGGAAGAAGTGAAGGGCAGAGATAACAAGGACTAGAAAACATGGAGGAGTGAAGCAAACTTATTTTTAACATTAATCAGTACAATGATGTCCTAAGGTTTTACAAGAATTTGTAATACTTATGGAAAATTAGATAAATAAGCTATGGTTTCTATATTTTGAAAGTTATATAGAATTTAAAAATATTAAAATTTATAGGACCATGCCAAATATCTCATTTTTTAAACAGAATACACTGGAGATGTTATCTGTTAACAGTTTCTTTTTTTTTTAACCAAAAAAAGAAGGAGACTTCAGTCTTCTTGTACTTCCAAGCATGGCAGGAAAAAACCTCAATTTATAGATTTTAGATAAATACGCATGGCAAATAGTTCTTTTATCCACAATGGAACAAAGCTTATTTGCAGTTGATCAATTAGGTGTAAGTGGAAAGATAATGTAGTGATGGGCAGCCTGGAATGGACTAGACCAATTTAATACAGGATGGAGAACAGACTCTCCGTGAGCAGGGGAAGCAACAGAACCTGCTATGCACCAAATATCACAAGAAGTTGTTTTCATTTCTTCTCTACTTATACCCGCAGACAAGCTTTCGAAGTAGGTATTATTATGAGCTAGGAGTTATTTTCCACATTTTACAGATGAGTGAAGTAACTTGCAAAATGAGGATTTTAACTCAGGTCTGTCATTCATTCAATAAGCATTTATTAGGTACAGATAATGGGCTGAGACCCTAATTACAAGATCCACGGGTCCATGTTTTTCCCACTAAACTGTGGAGACATGTGACACAGGACAGGCTGGAGTAAGAGAGTAAGGCTACAGATGAGGAAACAGCAAGCAACCTAGTCGAGGGAGCATCAGGCCCAGGAGGGAAGCGTTCTCAGATGATAAAGAGCATGGCTGGAGCCCTGGACAGTTAGGAATGTCTGAGTAATTCACTGATTGGAAGGACATTAAGGAAACTTTAAAAAATCAAACAGGAACCCTCATTCATCCCTTCATTCATTCAACCCTTATATGTAGAATGTGCAAAGCACTGTGCCAGGGGTCCGGGAGGGCAGGGGAGAATGCCAAACCCCTCTAGCAGGAGGCCCTTACCCGCTTACCCGGAGTTCACAGCCAGGAGCAGTCACACATCCTTTCCCTTCTCACCTTTTAAAGCTTAATCTTTTGGAGAAACTCTGAAGCATTCTTATTTCAAAGCAAAATGTTCAAACATTTCTACTCAAAGCCCTTCATCCCAAGGGTTTCGGAATAGCTCACGACTATTTCTGGCTGACAACACTGCCATCCAGCCCTGTTTGAGAGCAATCGAAACTCACCGGCGATGCTGCAGGAAGTCCAGGAGCAGCGCCGGCTGGAGCCTGTAAACTGAAATGCCACCATGTGTTTGCGAGTTTAACATTTCAGTGGGCGGACGAGTAAGATGAGGAGGGAGAAAGACAAGCTGATTCCCTTCCTATAATAAACTCTGCTCAAAAGTCACTTTTAGACAGACAGAAGCTCAATCTTAAATAGTTATTTACAAAGAAACATTATTTTATTTTAGTAGAATTTCTCCCTGCCCATATTTGTTTTCAAATTTGGTTTAAACAATTTAGAAATAAATTATCCAGATCTAAATCAAAGCAAAAATATTTACCAAGGTTGGTAATTTAATCATTTTAAGCAAAACGTCAAATCTAATATTGTTTTAATTATATTTTGAAACTATCAAAAATAATATAATGCTTGTGCATCCACCACCTGGTTTTAACAAATACAAACATTTAACCATATTTGCTTTTGATCTTTTCTTTAGAATCATAACCTTACGGATAAAGCTATGGGCATCCTCCTTCCTTAATTGTATTTCACACCTTCTCTTTCCAGAGTTGCAGTATAGCATCCTATGAATATTTTTATTCTCTTTCATTGTTCAGATAATGAAATTTATGATAGCATGCAATAAAATGTATTAAACATTATTTTAAAATCAAATTTAAATTAAATTGAGACTAAAATTAATAAGTGAAAAATAAAGGATGAGGTAATCATAAAGGGAGATGATTTGGTACAAGTTTTAATTATGAATGGAGTTAGTTCATACCAGCATAATTTAATCAACACTTCATTTTTATACTCAATTATAACAGAATAAACTTTGGGGACATCAGTCTGGAAAAAACTTTACAAACACACTGAGAGTTAATTCCATGAGGAAATGTTACAAGTATACAAATGTCACCTTATTTTCCTGCCTTTATATCATAAGATCAATGAAATCGATTGAAACTTGTGGATAGATATTTTAGTGTTCCACGTACCGCCCATCATTCATTTTCTAAACACACACACACACACACACACTTACTCACTTACTGCTTATCTCTGAGTTCCCTGAGATCCTAAATTCCCTGAGAGAAAGAAAAACATCTTAGGTCTGAAGCTGGCATTATCTAATCAAAGGAGAGATCCCAGACCATCACGTGAAACTGCCTTTTTTCTCCGAAAAGAATTATCATGTGTCCTTATAGGAAAATAAATAAAATTAAACAAACAAATGAAAACCATCTTAACAATTTAATGGACAGTATTTTCAAACTAGCAATTTTACCACAATGCAGAGTCATTTTTTTACCTCCTGTTTCTTATATCTCATGGATAAAATGCAAGGGCGTGATGTTAAATTGCAGCTTTATGGAAAATCTAGGCTGTAATGATGTTCATACATATTTACTCCTGAAAGTCCTTTGCCAAATGAAAGCATACCAGAGGGCCAGTTTGTAAAATGTAAACATAGAGCTGCCTGGCTGACTGAAATGGGGATGGAAATCCCACAGCTGGGCCCAAAGGAAAATGCCTAAACGTTCAATCCCATTGGTCGTGACAGAAAGGAGTGAGTGTGAATTTAGTCTAGCATGTTATTCAAAGGCAACTGTTTTTTCCCCTAATTTCATTGTATTGTTTTTTCTTCTAATTTCTTATTCTGGGGTTGTCATGCCTTCTGACTTTGTTGTGTAGTAAGACCCATCTAGTCAGAGCGACCACACTTCTTGGTAATCACAGAGTCACCCTTGGTTATTGAATATGTTTTCCAGCTTAATGAGCAAGAGCATACACATGATGCTAATGAGGGATTTGTGCTTCAAGATACTTTTTAAAATGTACATGAGTAAGAAGAATTGTTTACTTTGATTATTTTAGGATGTAAATGCAGCTGCTTCAAAAAGGAAAAAATAATCCTGAGAAAAATGCAATTGTGATACGTGAAAATGGATCACAAGCTCACTCCTGCTTCAGCTCTGGCACATATAGTGAAGAGGGGTGAGGCCCCACACACCCTCTTGGAGGGCGCCTCTTCGCTCTCTAAGGCGGTGGGCATTCCTGGGCACTTGTTGCCACAGTGGTCTGAAACCCCTCCTGATCAGGCTGGGTATACATTAGTCCAGGGACGGTTCTCTTTAGACTGCAGTTAAGGGTGATTACATGCTATCACCATCATGACAGAATCCTGCCTGCCGCGTCCCAGTAGCAAAGAAAGAACATTCTCTCTACCAGGAGAGGAAAGGATGCCTTCCTGAGTCCCACACACAGCGGCCTCCCCAAGCCTGGCTGCTCCTCTCATAAGTTTCCTATTTGGAACACAACGCAAGTCAGGAAAAAGAGCAGCAAAGGGCAGAGCCGGAAGGGCATGTGGTGACATTTTTGCCTTAGTACTTCACTGTAATATGCCTTAAGAATCAAGCCACTAAGCCCTATTGATTCTTGCTTTTCTTCCCTAGAGTGAATGCCTCACTCCTGGGCTTGCCTCGCTGGTCGCTCTGGCTGACAGCAGTAGCCTGGTGACTGGCCCCTCTGCCAGCACTCCACTGCAAGCGTAATCTTCCTAAAGCACCCCTTTCATCACGGTGACCTTCTCGTCACCCTGTGCTCAAAAAGCTTTCAGGACTCCCCATTGCCTCCAAGACAAAGGCCACTCCTTGGGCTGGAATCGAGGCCCCTTACAATCTGTCGAGCGTTGTATTCCGCTGCTTTTGATGGGAAGAGTTCGTTCCAATCAGACGGATCTTCGCGGTCCCCCCCCCAGCAGCCCGTGTTGTGTGCCTCCGCGCATTTCCTCATGTCATTCACTCTGACTACAGTTCTGTTAAATTCTACCCATCTTTTGACACAGTTCAGTTTCCCCCTTTTCGTGGCCCTATCTTGTGAGCATTAAAACTGGGAGTCCTATGGAAATTGGAGCCGAGTGCCTGGCGCAAGGGCTCCTCAGTAGTTTGATCCTTCGCACCGCTCTGTCTTGATTTTACTTGGTGAATCACTTCTGCTGACTGCTCCGACATTGATGTTTTTGGATCAGTCTATTTAATCACCTTTCCCTGTCACCTGACCCCACACACATATCACCTGTAGCATGGAGGAAAGCTTTTCAATGCGTGTCACTGAAGCATGTACATTAAACAAGAACATTAAATTCCTTATAATGGAATGAAGAGGAGAGAGAGAGTGTGGCTGGAGCCAGAGTAGTTGAGATTCCTCAGTAGGATATGCGAGCCACCCACCTTAGAAAGAGCAAAGGAACTTACTTAAATGCTAATTTCTGAGTCCCATCCCAGAACTATTGCATCCAAATTTCTCATAGAGAATCTTACATACACTAAATTTGGGAAATTTCAATCTTAGAGTGATAAAGAGTATTTATTCCAATTGCAGCTCACCACAGCAGCACGTCAGAATCACCTGTAGCATTTTTGATGACTGTGGTTGCCTTGGCCTCACGTCACACCTCCTCAGCAAGAATCTCTGGGTTAGGGATCAAGGTTGAAATATTCCACAGAAATTTTTAATCTGCACCCAGGATTGGAAACCACGAAGCCAAACATTAATGATGACCCATATTTATTGGGTAATTACAACTTCTCAGAAACTTCGTTAAGCAGTTATTCTATTTAATCTCTACAATCCTGAGTTAGTACCTCCATTTCCACCTGGAAAAGTTAAGTAACTAGTCCAAGGTCATACAGCTAGTCAAGGATCAAGGCTCAATTACGCACAGATCTGATGCCACATTCCAAGCTCCAGTGACATTCCCCGTGTACCTTCATTATATCAGAAATTATTTCAAACCATGGCCATCAGTCTCTTTGCCAGGAATTGTTCCCCCTGTTTGATATGTGATTCTGCTTTTGAAACTTCTGACACCACCCAGCAGAAGAGTTTCTCAGCTCAGTTTCCCTTCATTGAGACACCCACTGACTGGCTGTTTGTTGACCTAGGCTTTTTCCAATCCTTGAGTCCCAGTATTCCCAAGACTTTTCCTAACTGTAGGCCAACTTCTGTGCTTTACCGCCTTATAAAGAGATAGATATTAATGGCAAACAAGTTTTTTCCATGTACAAGATAAGCTTGGTCCTCCTTGGAAAACCTCATTGCAGTCCTGGGTAACCTGTCTGGAGAAGGACATTGTTCCATCCTCCTAAGTTTCAAAATTAAAAGGATTGCCCTTCTCAAATTAAAAAAAGTATTGACCCAAGCTTGCGCATGTTACCTGAGTAACAATATGGTAGACTGACTAGCCTTGCCTCTCAGTCAATGCTTTTCCGCACTTTGTGTAGAAGGTTTAAGTTTTTAATGGATTTTCATGTATCTCAGTTTCTCCCTCAGCACTCACAGTCATTCCTGAATTGTAGTTTCTGTACAGATAAAATACTTACAGTCAAGTTCCATCAAAAAGAGTGACGTGAAAGTTAATGAGTAAATGGGCTTAAAGTATCACAAGAGTCTTGAATGAAAGATACGCACTGTTTTTACTGTTATTAACATAATGTAGCTCATCCATTAGGGTTCTGACGGAGAGCACAGACAGCGGATCTGACCTCTTTACTGGCCAGGCCAGGAAGGGACTGCATAAGAGCCCCAGAGAAAGGCTCAAGGGAAATAAACCAGTCAAGGTCCAAAACAACCCCCGAAAGCCACCCTTCCTGTGGTGCAATTAGGTGCTTTAAAACGGATCAGGAATGTTGTATGGTCAAAATTCGGAACAGACATCAAGTCACAGACCTTGCGAGAGGAATAAGTGACAGGTATGATGAAACAAAATCTAGTGAAATTAGAGGGCAGCCACAAACCAGACACATGAATAAGTAATTTGCTACCTGGCAGTGTTCACATCTTCACACTTTGGTGGATGATGAGACGTTGCTAAATACACAGGAAAGGCTTATTTAACTCATTGCCGAACATCCGTGGAAGAACCATTTCAACGGAGGCAGGGAACTAATGTCAAGCCCCCAAAATATTCGTGAAATAATTACGAATGTATGTGAACTGTCTTAGACACCACCTTTTGCTTCCAATAATTTAGGCTTTTCACTCCATCAAGCGGTCTTCTAAAATTATTGGATGTTTCTCTTCTTTCTTACAATTCAGAGAGCTAGGGTTTTCAGTCAATGTTAATTTTCTTTGAAGAATTCTCAGAGGGTAGTATTTCCACATAGAGATCCCTGAAATTATTATTTTCAAGTAGGGCTGATTCTTTTTCTTTGTAGCCTAGAAGAAAAGAGATCTATGTAATCGCAATGTCAAAATGTCAAAAGACTGAGATAGGTTGAGAAAAAGAAGAAGGAAAGAAGAGAAAACACAAAAAAACCTTAAAGGCACCCATGCAGTCCTCAGCCTTACAAATCCTTGGCTCACATGAAATACTGTGACATGCTGTAATTAACTAGTTCCTCCTCTCAGAATGAATAATAATGCAATTATTTGCCAAAAGCAGTGAAGAAGGGATAGTTTCTGTTTTTAAAAATGTCTGCCTTTCATTTCTGTAAAAGAAAAACTTGAATTAATCTACAGAAACTGCTAGAGCATAGAATGACCTGAAGTTTCATTATTACACCGTATGATAATTCTTTTATCTTTTTATCAGAGCCTTATATTTTTCAGTGTTTTGAGATAGCAATAAACTGACAAATCACTACCTTGTTCAAATCATATTTGTTCTTAAAAACTGTACCTAAATACCAAAAAGGTAATAGTAACCTGGATGGTGAAAACATGTCCTTTTCACAATTGGACTTCGATGACGTTGAGGCCACTAAGGGTTAGTGCTTTGTTTCCTTTGTCTGTGTAGACACGAATAAAAGGAGGAAGGCAAACCTTGGTTCTTCAAGAGCCTTCTCCTTCCTCAGAGAGTCCATGTGCCAAGTAGCACAAAGCTAGGTGAGAGTTTATATGAACATATCTCTGCTACGTGTTGATGTCTAGACAGTGACTGTTTTCTTTGACTCCTTCCAACTCCATCCCACCATTCTCTCAGTAACTCATTCAACAGACACTTATTGAAGACTTGCTATGAGGCATGGTACTAGGTACCAAGAATTCAAAGGTAAAAAAGGCATGTTGCCCTTGAGAAAGTTGCAGAAAAGTAAAGTTGTAAACTAGGAAATAGGCACATTAACAATGCAGTAAATGCCACCTCAGAGCCCACTCTCCACACACATTCATACACATATTCATTCATTCATATAAACATGCAAAACCCTTCTGCCTCATGAATGTGAACTTCCAAAGATTCCAGATTCTTTAAAAGTTTGAAGCAGAAACTGGGAAAAGATTCAGTGCTAAAACTTTCCAATTTTGTAATTTTAGTAAAGTCAGATGGGATGTGTGTGTATTGGTCTAAATGTGTGTTTTATGTGGAGCCAACTTTATAAAGAGTTTTATTAAGGAAAAAGTATTCTGAACAACTGATGCCTTAAGTGTCAGATTAATTTAATACATATCAGATTAGTTACTCATTCTAACACCAGGTATTAGTTCAGAATGTCTTAAAAAGAATATTCACTGATATACCCCTATGATACTGAAAAGCCTGGATCACTTATTTAGGAAGACAGAGCTAAGAGTCAATGTGATTTAAATTCATAAAGTCATAATAAATATTCCAAGAGTAGACATAGCCTTGTTTTCTCAAGCCCTATTCATCCAAAGTATTCCTTTAATTAGTTAACAGTAGGAATTTGGGTCTGTGTTGTTTTTCATTGTACTGAGCAGTGTGTGGAACAGCGCAGGCTCTGGCATCAGACTGCCTAGATTTAAAATTAGGTTCTTTCCTGTACAAGCTGTGTGACTTCTCCAAGCCTCAATTTTCTTAGCTGGAGGATGGAGATAGTAATAGCAGCTACCTCATAGAGATAGAAGTGTGAAAGGAGTAATAGCAGATAAAGCATATAGCACTGGGACAGGCACTACCATTAAGTAAGCAAGTATTATTATTATCATTATCCTCAAATTCAATTGAATATTCATTTGATCTCAGTAAGGACATTTAATATTTGCCAAGAAAATTATTTAGCTATCCTGTCTGTTTTTATGGCAGTATGGTGATGATAATTTATGTTAATTTTATCCTTTCTTGAAGGGTATAAAATCATATTAATGTGTTCATTCACTTCATTTATTTATCTATTGAACAAGTAGTTATTGAAATTTTACTGTATACAAGATATTGGGCAAAGCATGGAACTCAAAGATAATTTTACCAATAGAGATCAAGGTGGCCTCAGAGTTTCCGATCACGGCCCTGGGAGCCTGCATGGTTTTCTAAGGAAGCTGAATAAACTTAGATACAGAAAATATAGTAAATAGTGATCATATAATCAGAGTTCATGGGTCTTACATAAATATAGAAATGATAGGTCCTTGGTAAGCCAGTCACATTTCCTTTCTCCCAAGCTACATAGTTTTCATGCCATTTCAGCAAATTATTGAAGCTTCTTCCACTCATTCAAAGAAAGAAAAATATTCTCCGTAGGCTTCCAGTTTCCAATGGTTGCTGAAATTCATAAGCAAAAATTTTTTATTATACTCTTGCATTAATTTAATATATGCAAGGCCACAGAGGAGGGAGGAAAGATGGAGATATAATGACAGTATACAGTGGGGAAAAAGATACATATAATCCATGCTTTCATGAAGCTTATATCACAGCAAAACTATACCTTACTTTCACCTCAAGGAATCTAGATCTTCCCTTTGAGATGAGAATAGAAATGCAAAATGTCTATAACTTTTTCTTAGCCATTCCCTGAAAGGCTTATTTAAGGCAGCAAGAGTCAGGAATTTCCAAAGGGGAAACAAATCTTGAAAGGAGGCCCTGAGTGAGCAATGCTAGGAAAGGAAGGAAAGAAGATGTTGGCAGCAGAAAATCTGTGGAACTAAGGCCAGATCAGTCAAACTGGGAAAAAAAAAAAAAAATAGCCACTTGGAAAAGGAGGATCTTGTAAGACATCCTGAACAATTGTTTAATTTGGTGCTATGGCTTAATTAAGTAAATTTTTCATGGATCATTGAATCTAGCCAATTGAATTCAACCAAATTTTCTCTTCCCATCTCTGTTCTCATTTCACCATTTTGTTATGATATCAAATGGGTTTCGGAACTGCCAATCATTTCTTCATCAAAGTTATTGTGGTGTACAGCACTGAATTTCATTGGACTTAATCTGGAGAAAACTGCAAAGCCCTTGATATGTTACATAATTTACTATTTAGATAAGGGAAAGAATATACTTTTCTCTTTGTTCTTCTGCTGCTAACAGATAATTATTTCAGTGTCTTTCAAGGAGATAGACCCTAGAGTCTAACACAACAACAGTCAAAAACTAAATTGACTTGAAGGTAAATGAACCACTTTTTTAAAAATACAAAATTTTGTGACTTTTTAAATTATTATTTATTAATTTATTTATTACCAACGGTTAAGGAAAACAAGTCTGATCTCCAAAGTTACACTTCTCTAAACCCACTGTGGAAAGGACCAAAAGCTCTTTGAACACGTAGGCAGCTCCTACTCTCAGGTTTTTCGGATGCCAAGAATCAGCTGAGGTAGCAATGCTGTGATCCCGGTAGCTGTCATCACATACAGCATCATGGCCAAGGTAGGAGCACCACTCCTCAATGACTTAAGCATTTCGAGATGGTTACCATCTGTCGTTGCTATTTGTCCCCAAATAGGTGAAAGTAAAAATAACCAAGTGTTCCTAAAGCAATTCTCTTACCAAAAAAAAAATTAAGTGCATTAGCACATTTCCTGCTAGCATTTTTAACAGAGATCTGGGTAATTCTGATACAGATGGTCCGAGAAGCACTAGTGTGTAGACAAACCCTCTCTCACTCACCAAACCCATCAAGCAGCGATTCCCAGGGAGTGAGATTGGTGCCAGGCTGACTGCTTAAGAAAACAGAGTCCTAGGCTCTACCCCTAAATTTACTGGGGCCCAGAAACCTGCTTATAGATTGATATATTTAAAAGTTTTCTGGGAAATTCTAATACACAGCCTGCAGTGAGAGGAAGGGGATGATATTTTCCTCTAACACAGCCATAGGGAGTCCTTGTTCCGCAACCTACTAGCTCTCTGATCTTTCGTAACATCATTGGTCTGTAAGATGGCTGTTGTGAAGATTACATAACGCGATGCGTGTTAGAATCCAGCGTGTAGTAAGCTAGTGGTCGTTGTTATCGTAGTATTATATGCCTAGCTCTAAATAAAATATACAGAAGTAAAATGTCTGGTTCACTACTTTGAGAAGCATGCAATCTATTTAGAAAAATAATATAAATATTAATAAAAATTTAAAATATGAGTTTATATTCTGAGGCAGTAACATATTTGCACCCCTAAAAAAAATCAACACAATATTCTGAGTAACAAAGTAGATTGTAAAATACAGGGAATTATAAGAATGTGGGGAAAATCATGTAAAATTTGCTTTAAAATGTCTAAGTTTTCTAGTTCAGGTGCCCTAATTCTTATTGACTCACCAAATTTTTATTCATATTATAGAAAAAGATTAAAATCATAAGTGATAGTCAACTTGTATTTATTATTTAAAACTAGAATTAGAAAAAGAATAGTATATATCTGAGAAAGAGGTCCATGGGATAGGTTTGAAGGGGCCAATGGAACCCCTGACATTTTATGTAAAAAATTGTTTATATGAGTATGAGTATTTCTGAGGAGGGATCCGTATCTTTCACTTGATTCTCAAAGGGTTTTCTGGCCCCCTGAAAAGTGTGAAGCACTACTGAAAATTCCTGTTTAGCACATTTTATGCTCCTCCTCATGTATGCTGGAGAAATTTAACTCCCAATTGCCTTCCAAATAATCTCCTTGTTTTCCTTCTCTTAAATGTCCTCTGAATCATTTTCCTCAAGCTTTCGCCATTCAAATATCCTGAGAAAAGAAGTGACAGTAAGATTTATTTAAGGAAATTGTAAAGCAGAGTTTCGTAGCTACCTCAGCCCATTCAAAATCTGCAGGCATCAGCGTGGAAGTTCATGTACACGTTTGAAAAGTTTCAGTGGCAGAGATCAACTGATGACTATTTTCTGAGTTTTCCCCTTTGATTTTGTATCCATTTCTCAGCCTTTTGAATTATTTTTGATTAGTTCTGTATTTCTTTTCATCTCAGGTAGAAAACTGAAGGAACTTCCCCAGAAGGATACAATTCAATTTTGCCAACTTGCATTTTGCCAACCTGGCAATTCTTCCACTTTGTGTTTTATTTATAATGTGGTAACAACACTATTGATGTTACACATTCTTATTTCTCTCTTCCATTAGGTGCGTGTGCAACATTGACTGTTCTCAAACCAACTTCAATCCCCTCTGTGCTTCTGATGGGAAGTCTTATGATAATGCATGTCAAATCAAAGAAGCATCATGTCAGAAACAGGAGAAAATTGAAGTCATGTCGTTGGGTCGATGTCAAGGTAATGTTCCTACCAAAATTCATTTCAAAGAATGTTTTTAGTCTCTGTGTAGAAATGAGAAGTGAAGAAAACTCCTTATTAGGAAGCTATTTCATTTTCTGAAAGGCAGTCTGATTCACAATGGATAGTAGAGTCTACTAGCATTTTTGGGAACAATAGAAGTTTGAGGGCCTACCAGCAACCGTCCACGTAGGACTGTATCTTCATAATACCATAAACACAGAAACCAATAATCAGAAGATGGCAGACATTCTCCTTGCAGGGGAAAAAAGGAAAGTCAAAACCATTTTTAGCAAAGAATCTAAGGATTTATTAGACAACCTCAAAATTAAAAGCAAATCATACCACTTTTATGCGTTGATTCAATAGAAATATTTCAAGTACATTTTTAAAAGCAGGATGTACTAGGATGTTCTACTTTGTTTCTTGTTCAGAAAGAAACGTTTTCTTCGTTTTTGACTTGTTATTCTTTTACTCAACCTATCTCAGTTATAGTTGTGAACTTTCTTGCCCTAAACTTTAGAAAGCTCACATTATTCTATTATTCACTCTCAAACAAAAATTGATGTTGTAAATCTGTCTTTGTATAAAGGTTGCTTAGAACTATAGTTGTAAAAATTCCTTAATTGCAATGAAGATACTGTTGGAGAGATAAGTGTGACAGATATTTATGAAAGTTAATCTTTATTGTTAATTTTTTAACACAGATAACACAACTGCAACTACTAAATCTGAAGATGGGCATTACGCAAGAACAGATTATGCAGGTACGTGATATTTTCTACTACAGAATATGAGCATGTCAATAAAAAAGTCCTGGGGAATCATTGTTTGCCATTGATCCTGAGTTCAACCTTGCAAGACTTCTGACATGTGCTAGTCTTCTCTTGCTTAGTTCAAACTTTCAACAAGCAAGAGTAAATTTTTGTTGAAGCAAATAAGACACTTATTTTTTGCCAGAGTTAAAGCAATTGTCAAAAATATCATAAGATCTAATTAACTTGTTTTGACAGTACAAATAGCACAAATGACAAAACATTTATCAAATTAATGGACATCGATGGAAATTAATGCAATTTTTGACAGTATATTGTAATAAATGTAAATGTTCTTGTTTGAATTTTTATAAAAGTCAACAATAAAAAAGTTTACTAGTCTCTTTAAAAAGCTAGAAAGAAAGGACAGCTATAACTAGTAGTGAAGGCTGTCTATATTTAGACACAAAGTTAAAAAGGTATATATAATTTACTTTTTAAAATTAAATACTTTCAATTTATTTAAAAACTAAAATGTAGCTTCTGACACGTGCAAAATTATAAAGCATTTTATTTTAAAATGGAAATTTTATTTAGCAATTATAAGATATTATTATGAGGAACATTTCTACCTAATATAATTTTCCTTGGGTGGGAAATAATTTATGGGTATGCAAATAGGATTTTAATAGATTCTTAAATTTGGATAAATTTAGGCTAAAATATATAGAAATAAAATTATTGAAGTTGATAATATGTAGGGCTTTTAAAAAAAATACAGTTTTACCTATGAAGCATTTCTAACTAGATTTATGGCCAATATTCAATCAAAAAGAATTGCCTCGTCTTTCAAAATATATACTACCATTCATTCTTTCTGAAGTTGCATTTCTTTTAACAATATTTCTGATGTTATACTTATATATAAAGTAAATCTTGATGAAATTTAAAAATAAATTAATCAATCAGATGTTTTACTTATGGATACCTCAGACCTCCCAGAATTTGAGAATAAAAGAATTCTTTTTTTTAACTTTTCATGTTTATCTTAATGTTTTTCAACATGTAAATAAAACTTTTCATGTGCTAGAAGCCTGGAATTATCACAGACAATGAAACATGGAAACCCGTTAGTTCTACTGTTCTGTAGCTGTTCCCAAAGTGTCCAGGAGAGATATTAATAGATGTTCCTTGAAAATAGTAGTCCGTGGACAATAAGTTTGGGAAGAATCCAGATAAACAAAGGAATTTTTTACTCAGAACTTTTTACAGCTCTTATATGCACTGTAAAATTTTTAACAGACACACTTTTTTTTTTTTACTCTTTGTTGGGGAGAATTTCATATATATACATAACGCACACAAATGTCGGCTGTATAGTGTCATGAACTCACATGTACTCATCACTCTAACTCAGTAAAAACAAGCCATGGCTAACCTAGCCCTCTCCCCACCCCTGTCCTCTTTCCCTACCTTCAAAATAGGTGGAAATAAATCCCAGGAATCGCATCATTTCATTGATAAATACTTTAACCTGCATCTCTAAAAGATCAACCCTTTTGTAGCAAAATTACAGTGTCATTATCACACCTAAAATAATTGTGAATAAATCCTTATACTTCAAGCTTGCCATTCCTAATTAAACACTGATTGCATAATTTAAAATTCCCCTTAAATTTGATTTAGAAGTCTTTATCTTCATTGATGATCTTATTAAAATACAACATAGACCCCTCTTTAGAAATTATTTAGATAATAATCTGTTCCTGAACATTTCTGAGATTCCAATAGTATTTGCATTTTCCTGAATTTTGGGACACAAAGTTTGGAAAAAGTAAAAGGAACCAAATGGAGACTCCGTATGTCATTGTCCTCTTAATTTCTGTTTCACAAGCTCAAAATTCCCAAAGGAGGAAAAACAGGAACCGAGTGACTCACATTCCTAGAAGTTTGCCATGTGCTCACAGCTCATTTAACATCACAGTCACTTCCCTCGTGAGACAAGCATTCATGGACTCTCCCACCAGAGGGAAGTACTGATCTTCACACACGCTCATCTTTTCCTTATATGTCTTTAATGCCATAGGTTACAAACCTTTAGCAATTCCCCCCGCCGCTTTTCTTTCCTTTGAGCCTACCTTAAATCTTTTAATACAAGAACACACATTTCTGATTACAAAAATGGAAATATATTTTAAAGAAAGCCTAAATCTTAAAATAAGTATGCTGTGCCTTATTTTTAATAGCATTTAAAAGAAAGAGACTCCAACAAGGAGGGACTGATTTATAAAAAAAAATAAGTTCCCGTAAAGGAGCCCTGCCTCCAACAAGACTAACGGGCAGTAGACCCAGGCGTGAGCAAACTTGCATGGATCTGTGACTTCCATGATCCTTACCTCACCTAACTGCCCTTCACACCAGGAAACCAAGGAATTTGCCAGATCCTCCCAGCTGGCGGTACTTTCTGGTTGGGTCTGACTTGGGTTTCTGTTGTGCTCTCTCTCCTTTAATGAGACGGAAGGATTAGTGAGTCCCGAATCAAGAGCTTCGGATCTTTGTTTCAAGGCAGGGTGACAGAACTGCTATCTGATAAGCCAAACGGGCCACTTAGTCTTATTCTCCCTTGTCAGTCTGACTGGGGCTTAGCTTTCAGTCTTTCTCTTCACTCGCAGAAGGGTTCAGAGAACATGATTTTATAAAACCATAAAGCTAGGGCTTTCAAGGATTTCCATTGTTTCAAACTATTAATATTAAACTTTCCTTTTGGAAGTTTTTAAATAGCAAATGTTTTACACTTCTTGAAATTTGCAACATTTTCTTTAAAAATGTATATATTCCCCTCATGTCTTGTAATGAGAACAACTGAAGTTCAACTATTTTGGTTTTTCACCTCTGGTATGTGTATTTTCTGGTGGTATTGCTTTTCTATCTAAAAGTCTGGTCATGCTTCAGAAAAAGTGGCTACATATTTTTCCAGTAAAAATGTACTTAATTTTATAAGTTGAGAGATGTAAAAAAACAAATAACCATGAAGTTAAACTATTTTGTCTTTTATCATCTAGAAAATGAAATGTATTTTCTTTTATGACATTCTGTATCAGTTTCCAAAAGGATCTGCAGTGGCTTATAATTAAAATATATTCAATGAGAGTGTTTCAAGAGAAATTGAAAACATAAAAGTAGAACTTTGAGGAAAATAACTATATCAGCAACATAGACTACTACAGCTACTGCCTTTAGCCCTCAGCTTCCTTGCAACCAATGTAGAGAGAAATTACGATGGAATCAATTCATCCAGCGAATATTTTCAGAGTCCCTGCTATACGCTCTCCACTGACCTGGGCTTCACCAAGGTGAAGACGTCACCCAAGGTCCCTGCTAAATGGAACTTAGCTTTTCGTTGTCTGATAAAAGTAAATAACCAGTACAGAGACCAAAGATGAAGTTCCCCTAGTGCTAAATTCTAAAGGAAATGTTTAGCATAGATCTTTTTATAAGACATCACTGGAAAGCATAGGATGGATAAAAGCTTCAACAGTGATTTTTATAAAATATGCCAGGAGGCTCTTCATATGGCTGGGGATTTTTTAAATCAATTTTTGATAACATTCTAGAACATAGCATTAAAATATGTATAACTCAATGATACTGTTTCTATGGCAGACTAAAGTAATGAGTTACATTTGTGTATATTTCTGGATTAGAAAAAATAAATAATTAACACAGAATACCGAGGGAAATGGCTGTGAGGGAGAGCATGTTCAGTTTATCCTCCTCATGTGTCTACAGGTTCAACAGGAACTAAATAAGATAACAGTCAGAAAGCCCGAATAAAAACAGAGAATATGTTAGATTATAGTATGTATATGGGGGTAAAAATTTCCTGTTTTTATTCGTTTGTAATGAGATAAGTAAGCCCTGAGTCACCTCCATTCTTGGGAGGGAGCGAGGGTCTCCCTAGCTCTGAGTCTAGGTACAAACATGTATGGAGTCCATGTGTCTACTTGTTGCACGTTGCACTGGGACCATTCACCCTTTCTTGTAACATTTAGGGAGGATTAAAAACCTTTTCCTTATCTTTAAGCAATAATTTAGATATTAAGCTCAGGTCTGCAATATGAAAGAAAGAAACCAGAAATACACATGTAAACTAAATTCTACCCATCCTATTGTTATTCCGTCAACCCATTTTTCCACACTAAGAGGGAACTGACATCTTGAAAGGGTATCTAGATAGGCTAAGTGAATTGTGATAATAACTCGTTCTCTGTAGAAGCCATTGCAATTTACAAAGGCTTTTTCACATATGTTGTCTCCTTCAGTCTTGACAACAGAAATGTGAGGGAGATACTCTATGCATTTGACAGGTGAGAAATGAAGGTTAAGGGAGATTAAGTAAAGAGACTACGTGATGGAGCGAGGGTTCAAACCATTATTGCTAATTCCAGAATCCAGCCAAGTGTGAATGGAGAGGGAGCAGGGGAAAAGTGTCACTGTCTAACATTCTTAGGTGCTTTGGGACTCACTCTGCACCTTAAAGGTTAACTGCTTGGGAGTTCCAGACTCAAAAATGTTTCACTATGATGTCTACATTGCTGTGAGATGCTGGGAAGAGTTACTTTTCTCTCAATTTATGCCTATATCTTATAAACATCCTATAAGTGTTATGCTGTTTGCTTTTAAAATTCTCTTGTTCTGTTTCCTATTTCCCCACATGGACAAGAGAAGCCAAAGAGAACAGTGTTTGCTACCAAGTCATCCAACATTAATAGAAAATGTGTGTGTGATATTTTGTGGTTTTACAAAGATCCATTCATATTACCTTATTTGCTCTAATGTCAGTCCAATAAAACAGTGTTGCAAATACCAGAGGAAATAAAATTGAGGCTCAGAGAAACTAAGTGGTTGACCTGGAACTAGACACGGTATTTTGACGTATTGACCACCCACCCATGCAAATAGGACACTGGCTTGATTTATTAACTGTTTGCCTTGATTGTTCTTCCACTCTACATATATAGACACGAATACCAAGTGGGTACATATCATATTTATAACATGAATTAATTCAGTCATGTGGCAAAAATCTGCATTTAAAATGGAAGCTTTTTGCATTTGCTCATGAACAAGAGGAGCGCTTCACTGGAAAGCATGTTATGTCTAGGCCAATAATTTGATCTGTGGGAAATAAATAAATAGCAGCAAATGCAGGCAGCAGCTTGTAGCACAAATATTGGTATCAACAGTGAAATAAATAAAAATGTTTGCCCAGACTATTACAGTGCCACCAGACTAGCCTAGAATATTTAAGCTCAGGAAATGAATTAAGATGTCAAGATTTTCTCAAGGTTTCTGAGGGAAAGTGTCTCAATTCAACTATTTCCCCTCTGGGATTTGCATTAGAGTCCTGCAAAATTCATGAAGCTTTCTATGAACTCTAACTTCCAATTTTTCCTGCTCTCTTGAACTTCTGTGCTTTCATTGTTTTCCCCATAAAATCATGTAGCCAGTCATCGGTAATATTATGTTATGTTCATAGTTATAGATAAACACAGAAATAGTATTTGCAATACAGATGAAGATTTTCTACTGAAGAGTTGCCTTGGGCCCTGGTAGACACTCTGGGAAACTTTGTGTTTATGCCCCAGTTCGTAAATGCATCCTGCATCATTTATGGGCACTTTTTCCTACTTTCCTGAAAGGCTTCTTTCTGCAACAAATTGTTCACTTTGAGGTGTTACTTCTCTACCTTTCTCTTCCATAAGGGTGAGGCACCCAGTTTAGAAGTCAAAGCCATGTAATCAGACAGGGCTGAGTTTAAACCCTGGCCATGCTATTATTGATTATTTAACCTTGAGCCAATTAGTTAACCTTTCTGAGCCCCAATTTCATCTGTTCAATGGAGATAATAAACCTACTTGCATAGGGTTGAAGTTTGAATTAAAAGACATTATGTAAGGCATTAGCAGCAACTAGTAAGCTAACTATTGTTATTATCTTCCTTTCCGTCAGACAATTGAAAGTATATTTTTATGGGAAATATAAGACGTGGTATGGGATATGGTCTGTTCATGTGATATGTGTTCAGAGTTTTTATACATATATTACCCTTTATGAACTCATCCAATTGCAAGAAGTTTATTTTTTTTCTGTTTGAGTCATATAACAACTTGTTGCAAGAGACTTTGGCTAACTTTCTACTTCATCTATAAAGAAATATTTATTAAGCATCTACCATTTTTAAATCTTCAGTACATTGATATGTCTAAATTTTCACATGGCCAATTTTTCGGTTTTCGTCCATTCAACATAATTTTACATATGGTATATTTTGATCACTTTAAAAGAATATGATCACCAGATTATTTCAACATGAGATTCAAATAGAAATTTAGTAATAGTATGTAACATTTGACAGAACTGCAAGATCATGATATCACTTATATTTCTTTTCTATTTGACCTTAAAAATTAGTCATTTGTACCCCAAAGTATGTGTTTGAAAGACCCACACATTCATTATTCACAAGAAATTTATGTAATGGGTGACCATGCTGATGGGGAGGTGTCAAGCAAAATTAACTGGAATGTGACATATGAGAATTTATTCTGTTTATGCAAAACATTATTTTCACTCAGAAAAGTTAATGTTCACACATCATAAATCAACACACACACACACACACACACACACATACACCTTAAAGAGGCAGAGCATCAAGGTCAGAAGAGATGTTTTCAACAAAAACTGATCACCAGGGAAAAACAAGTCTACTTAGCAGAGGAGGAAAAGAAGGAAAGCTGTTTCAGCTCAAACATCTAGATGTCACTAGTGAAAGTGACATAATTATCCACCTTAATTTACCTTTTTACCTTAAGCATATTATTTCCATTCCTGGGAAAAGTAACATAAGTGTGAATAGAATGTGTGAAGCTGATGTCCAAATGCTCTGTATAATGTGTGAAGTTATGTCCAAATGCTCTGTATAATGTCAGGATACATTGTTTTCCATAAAACTAAGAAATAGAACTCAAGCAGTTACAAAAAAACAAACTATCCAGAGCACTTTGATTTGCTGCTTTCGTTAATGAGTCTGACATGCCCTAAATATATGAGCCAACATTACCAAGCACATTAAAAATTCAGTTCTCACATCTTGACGATTTGAGACTGTGTACAAACATAATCAACTAAAAATATTTTTAAATATCTGTGAAACTAAAATCTCTCAGAGAAATTGCATTTCTAAACACTGTTGCTTGTTTCACGGGTCATAGCTTGTTCCCTCCAGTTGATCATTTGGAAAATGCTTAGATTTTAGTTTGAACTCAAATGTAATCAAGAGGAATCTAACTTATGAGCCAAACTCCAGGCATAACAGTGTTTGGAAATCAGTGATAAGGCTTGAGAGAAGGGGTGGTCCAATAACTTGAAAGTAGCAATGAGGACCAAGGAGGACAGCACCCCCCCACTGTGAGTCCTGACATGCAGGCGAGGAAGGTAGAGAATATGGCCACCTTGTGAGAAAGCTGAGGAGGTGTGGTACTCTCAGGGAAAGCTAGTGCTTTACTGTGCAAGAAAAGAGATGAGAATTTCAGTGAGGCATCTGAGGATAGAGGGGAATTTGCCAATTATGGAGCACGGTCCCGGGTGATCTTTGGGAAGTAGTTGGAAGATGGGAGCAGAGAGATGGGTTTAGTCAAAGGCAGAGAAGCAACAAGGGCATATCATGAATATGAAAATTCGGTGAAGATGGACAGCTGGGACAGGACAGGGTGAGAACTAGATATTGACTAAACTCATGATAGAAGCTTTTGGACTTGTAGACTCAGAAATCTAAATTTTCATCACACCAAAAGTAAGCTTTTTTGCTCAGCAGTGAACTCAGTTAACTAAATTCAGTATCTGTGTATTGATTTGCACTGAGAAAGAGTTACCTAGAGGACATGGGTCCTCTGACCAGTGCATTCTCTTCTTACAGTTGAATTCTCTGAGAAGCCCAATTATAACGAGGTCGCTTAGTGTGCCTGAATGGAGCATATATTCTTTAGATGTTTAAGGCACCAAGCTAGGACAGCCTTCTGCAACTGGTACACAATAGGGATGCTCCTGCCCTCAGATGAATACAGACAATAAGTGCCATTGGCCAGAACCTCCTCTCCCGTGGTCAGAGTTTGCACTAACACTATTGGCCTGTGTGACTCTCCTTTGTTGAGTTCCATTTCTGGGTAGGTCTTGTCCAATCTACCTATTCTCCTAGATATAGTAAATTTTGTCAGGGGAAAGTTGAGGCCTGCTCTCCTGGAAGCCATTTCATAACTTTAAGGCTGTCTAGTGCTCTGGAAACACAGGGTAATCCTGCTCTCCTAACTTCTGAGTTCCTCTGGGGTCTCACTCAATAGCCCCCAAGAAAGGACAGTATTAGTACAGAATGTCAATATTAGCCATGTTGGATTGGGAGGTCCTTCTGCATTGTGTAAACTTCAAAAGTTTTTACACAAAGTTAACTTTGAAAGCCATGTTTTAACATATAATCCAAAGAAGTTTGACCAATAGCAAAGAAAAATGAATAAATTTTAGAAAGCAAGTTTAATATCTTTGGTATGTTCTAAGATAATTCTTAGCATTTATGCTAATAAATATCCTTTATGGTAACATTGTTAATGTTTAATTTTATAAAACATAAACAGAATGAGTTTATCAATTATCCCACCAAGAATGAGACAGAGGGCTCTTCAAAGTGTTGTGAATGTATTATCCATCGTTTGATTGTGTCACATAATATTTCTGTAAAATATAAAAATTCCACTGCTTTTATTCTTTCTTTCTCATTTTCTAAGATTCAAAGCTGCATGTGTCATACATCAGAAAACCCCCTTCCAAGAGTATTTCATTAAAAAAATTCATTTAATGATGGAAATAGATGTCTGTTTAACAACAACAAAAAATTTTAATTAATTTTTTAAAAACCATTCAGAAAGTGAAGCCTAAAAGTGAAGCTCCATTTGTCCTCTAGAAATTAAGTATTCCAGAAAGATCATGTTATTAGTCTACAGAGTTTAAACCAACAAGCAATTAGTGTTTTGTCAGGCAATACACATTCAAATTCACTTTTTCAGATTGACTGTTCATGTACTGTCACAATTATTCTACAAATCTTGCACCACTGGGTTTTTTCCTATTTACTTTTCTGTTATTTAAAGAGCCCCAGGGAAGTTGAAGTTTTCAGTTGTTTGAAATAATCTCTGAGCAAATCCCACTCCTGTCCCCTCACTTGTAGCCACTCACCCTTCCTCACAGTTAGCATGAATGCCTTTGTTTCTGATTTTTGATGAAATGTAGCTATGGAAGCATGAGGAAGAACCAACAGGCAGGCCAGGGAAACGTATCTAAAAATAGTTTTAATAAAGTGTCTATGTTGTCTTCTATATGTAGATCAATTAATAATAAGGATAACACCTCGTCAGTAGTGATAGGAAACCATTAACTCTCACTTATCTAAGTAGATTATCAGGACTACATTCTGACATTCAAGCTGGCTGCTTTTTGCAATTTAGCGTGCTCCTTAGCTATTCCCCTTAGCCAGGAATTGGTATGTGCTGAAGAAAAACAGTTAATCATAATGTTATCCTAAGAAAACCTTTGCCATCTTCATTAGAATCATTATCATCATTATCATCATCATCCTCATCATCATAATTCCCTGATAAGGGAATTAAAGCCACTGGAATAAGATCACTTAGTTCATTCCAAAGTCAACTAGAAATTATATATGTGTTATCTATTGTTTTGGAGTCTCTAAAGGCTATTCTCCAATGATCCGAGTCATCATATTTATTTCTTAATTTCATTTGAATTTCAGACCAAATGACTTACAAATAGCATTTTGTAGGAGAAAGAGCCTGGAGTAGGAATGCAGAAACTTTTGACTTAGTCTCCTCTCTATTTTACACTCATCGAAATTTACATAGGCATTTAGCTTCTTAGAACCTAAATTTTCTCATCAGTAAAATTTGAAAATAAGATTAGGTTATAATGATGGCTCTCTAGATTTAAGATTCTATAACCAAGTATATAACTTTAGTTCAGAAATCATGAACTTGAGGGAAATGTGTTGACCACTACCTTAGGGCAATGGTTCTCAACTGGGGTGATGTGTGGCAATGTCCAGAGACATTTTTAATTGTCTGGGGCAGAGGGGGTACTACTTGCATGTAGTGGGTGGAGGCCAGGGATGCTGCTAAACATCCTACAGTGCTCAGCACAGATCCCCACAACAAAAAAGTTATTCAGCCAAAATGCCAATAGTGCCAAGGTTTGGAAATCCTGGTTTATGGTATTGGGAACTATGGGAAAGTACACATTACATTGGTTCTAGAAATTAAGTGGCAGTATGAACTCCAGAGCAGGGCTCCCTAATCACTTCTCAATTCTCCTGTGCCCCAAAAGGAGACACAATCCTAGACAGAGGATCGGTGGCTTGGTCCAGGTTTCTTTTCATCTCGCTGCTTCAAACACATACACACTAATTTAAAATGATGGTAATCCCATAAACAGAAATATCCTTTAAGGTTTCACAAATAAGAGGGAATATCTGTTTCTGAAAAGGCTTATCAGAATGATAAAAATTAATCTAGCTAAAATGGAAGTTAGACTGATGGTTATCATGAGTTATTGAGGAAAGTCTCATAGTCATAATTGGATCTCATCTTACTCAGTATTCCTAACTAGTATTGTAATAATCTGGGTCCCTGCTTTGCTTTTGTTCAAAGCTGTGTCATCTTTTTGTTCATATTAGCCACTCCTTACGCATTTTGACTGAATTGCTGAACTAAATACTGCCTGTTGGAAAGATATTTAATGATGTTCTCTGAGGAGGCAACAGCAACCATTTCAAAGCTTCTTTTTATTATTCCACGGTATAAATCTTTGTAAATCTTGGTTCATAGGAATATATTTAAAACCAACTGTCTAAATTCTATTGGAGTTTCCAACAGGAATTCTTAAGACTGAAATTGTTGTGTTGTTTGCGGAACAAAATCCTTGATATGGCATTAGAATCAGGTATTCATGAAAACCTTCGATGTTGAAACAGAAGGAGAGCTGAAGATGTCTCTTAATCGGGAACTTAGTACTCAACTAGACTGCCACGTTCCTCAGGGAAGGACACCAATGTGCAGTAGCATGCATTGGTAGTGCGACACCAATGCGTTGTTTCGTGGCAGCCAGGCACAGCTCCCCTTTGGAACGGAGACTAAAGCCTGCTGCCTCGGTTTGCTGTTGTACCTGGTGAAATAAAGTTATTGGTTTTGCCACAAGGACAATGAGGATATTTGTTTAAAAAGACAACTTGAAAAAACAGCAAAGACAACAGGAAATGATAAATGAGCGAGTCTTTGCTACAGTAATTACTTTAGTATTGAAACAAATGAATAACTTTCACAGCAATGCTATTTTCTGTCTTAGATTATAGTGCTACCTATTCATGCAGTGTGTGTACCATTGGCCTTTATACCTCACCAAAAAAAATACCTAAGAAGGAAGAGTTGGTAAATAAATTGTCTGAGAGGTTTGTGTTAATGTTTTGAAAAAGTTATGATGTCTTCTTTGGAAACAGACTATATCTCTGGAAGTTGGGACAATTTTTTTTCATCTACACTGGTTTTATGCCAAACATTAGCCATTGAAAAAAAAACGAAGTAAATCTTTCTGGTATAGACAAATGAAATAATGTACAAGTATCTATGATCCATTTATTGAATGTTATTCTGTATATGATTTGTTAATTCCCTACTGAAATGTTTTGATTTTGTGGAAAACACACTGGGCAGGTTATCAAAAGACCTAAATTCTAAACCCAGCTACTCATTTTATAAATGTTATATAATCTGGGGAAATCTCCTAACTTCTCTGAGGATCTTTAAAATGGAGATTATATCTTTTCTGCCTTTTTCACATATTTTGGAGATGAAAACCCTTTGTGAGACGTGACTCACTATGTAATTACAAGGAATTATTATTGGCAGAAATTTAGGATATGTATACTTCTTATTCTAACATGTTTTCCATGTTGTCATCAAAGTTTTAATTATTTTTCCAGATTGAAATAATTATTTAATTTGGATAGCATAATTTGATCTAATTTTAACACAATTCAAACTGAAGATTTTTTATTTTTTAAATTTTTATGTATTTATTTATTTTGTGTGTGGGGAAGATTCGCCCTGAGCTAACATCCATTTCCAATCCTCCTCTTTTTTTTCTTGAGGAAGATTAGCCCCGAGGTAACATCTGTTCCAGTCTTCCTCTACTGTGTATGTGGGATGCCTCCACAGCATGGCTGATGAGTGGAGTAGGTCTGCACCTGGGATCTGAACCCACAAACCCAGAGCCATTGAAGTGGAGCACAGGGAACTTTAACCATTTGGCCACAGGGCAGGCCCCCAAACTGAAGATTTTTGGATTCTACATTTCCATTTTCCTGTATGGCTGTATTAATTGAGTCATATAAAAAAACATGATGACAAGGCTGTTGGACTCAATAGTCCCTTGACTATGTATAAAGATTCGAATTTATGCCCAGGTAATTCTGTTTCCTGCTGATTGGCTTAAGTCTTGTTCAGGTTGCATGTTCCAAAAGCACAAGGGCTGTTCCAGGCAACCATTCCTACTGTTACAATGATTTTCTTCCCTCAACGTGTTCCAAGTAATGGAAGAGTTCATTGTACTCAACAGGTACAGAATGTTTCAGAATTTGAGTAAAAGTTGTATTAGTCTAAAGAAAGATTATTTAGTCCTGTTAAGAGAACTCTATTACAGAATTTGAATGTAGCAGTATACCAATCGAAATTATGAGTTAAAAATGTTAAGAGCTTATTCCAGATAAGACACATTCCATCATTCGCACATTTTGGTTATGAGTTTTACCCACAGAGAATTTCATCAATAAATACAAACAGTTCTAGTACTAGCAAAGGAAGGATTTTAGGTTTTAACTCTTATCCTCTCTGGGTAAACGGAAAATAAGGAAATAAACTCTGCAGTCACTTGTGTTCATGAAGATTAAATTCTCACCCCTTGCCCTCATATCATTGAGCCTCTATTCTGTATTTAAATTTCTTTGGAGAAGTAAATTGCCTGTTTTCTAGATCACCTGATCTATTAGTTAATAACCTTCAATATAACAAAGGAAATGCTTTCTTTTAATAACAACGATTTTTTTCCACTGGGTCTTGATTTCCAGGGTTGCCCTTTATTCCGTTAAAAAGAAAAAGAAGAGAAACTTTTGTAGTTTACCTCCATAGCTTGTATTTACCTTTACTTATCATAATATTTTTAGTAGACGAGCTATTCAGGGTTTAGCGGAATACATCTACAAACTATTGTTAGGCTTTGTATTAAATTTTGAGCCTTGAAATAGCATAGTTCATTCACTGTTCTATGTGACATTTTAAAAACCTGAGCAAACAGTATTATTCTTGGAAAGGAAAGCCCTTTCTCACTAGATTCAGCATTTAGAAACAATATTGAATTGATTTGAATCAGAAAATTGTCTCAGAAAACCTGAAATGAATATAAACATTAGAAAGATGATCTCACCTCTTACTTCCTTGGTCTTGTACTGTTTCTTTCGAGTGGTTATTAATATGCACTCACTGTATGTGATCAGATCCATCCCAAAGCCACAGTTCGCTCTTGCTTTTGTCAGGGCCCGGGCCTACTGCACTCCCCACTTCAGATCTGTGCAAGGCTCCTGTGCCCTGGGGTAGAACTCTATTGTTCAGGAGAAGCATCTTATAATCGTCCTACCAGGCACTGTCATCTCATATGTCAAGATCGCTTGTATATTTTACTACTATTTCTTCACCCCCGCAAAAAGAAAACGGTGCTTTAGGTGAGCAAAGCTCTCCTGCCTTACCCTTCAGGCAGAATTCTTACATTCCTCAGGGTGACAAAGGTTCGTATCCCTTTCTGCCCCTAGGAGAAAAAAAATGACTGAGATGCATCATTAATCATGCAAACTGTCTACTGCAACAGTGCCAAGAAAATGATCTTTCCCACACCAACCATCAATATTCCTGACACCTGTCTAAAAACTCGGGTCGTGCATATCCATCTGCCTTTAGAGAAGTGTCAATGTGCAAACATCCTTCCACTATTTTTAGGGTCATGTTAAAAGTATTCATCACCTGCCTGTCAGTTCATCCAATTTGTCATATTATCCTGATCTACCAATGTCTATTACTTACTGGTCATTCTCCTTTTGCATTGTGTTTTTAGAGCATTAGGGCATAGGATGTTTTTGAAACTGTCCAATATATAAGAGGCAGTGGCATCCTACTATAGGCCAGAGTTCTCACCAAGAAATTTCTATGCTCCGTGTCCCCTCATGCTAATGGAAAATGCAGACATTTGAGTTCCTGTGCCTACTGAAAGTTCCACTTCAATCTAACTTCTGGTGAATGAATTCTGGTTTCTGATGACTTTCATTGCAAAATCCACTGTATTTCTGTCTTGGGAAGTGGTTCCAAGGGGTTAAAACCACACCTTACAAACAAAACTTTTAAAAGTAAGGGGTTAAAGAAAAGCTATTCTGATAAAAATGCCAACACTCAAATGCCTAGAAATGTTGTGTTCTGTGCAAAATTAAGTAGAAATTTAATAGGAAAATATGATTCAGCATCAGAAACTTAAACAATAGGATGGTATGTCTCATCTATTATTCTTAGCATAAAAGTCATAATCCCTAAAACTAGTTGGAAGTCAAGTCAAGTTTTACACTGGTCTCAATCATTTCAACATTTTTGTTTTTCATCTAATGTAATTTTAAAACTAGTATAACTCTTTATCCACCCTCCTTGCCTTTTTTTTCCTTTTACCTGTTTTCACGATCTTCTTCTAACACCTGTGACATGGGTTACAGGATCTTTGAATAACAGAGGCTTTTCCACGCAGGTGGGAAAATCTCCGAATTGGCATTTAATGCACCCTTGATTCTAGTCACTGCTGCACACTAACCCCCGGGAGACCCATGTCAGGTCCTGCATTTGGCCAGCACTTCCCTGAGCCTTAGTTCCTTGCCTGTAGATTGTAGGTTTCAGATAGATGATCTCAATGTCAGTGCCAGATAATAGGGTCATCCATTACTCTGTGCAGTGATGGCATAGAAAGCCACAGGCTGAAGTGCTCAGTCTGTGATTCCAGTGACTTTCTCCAGAATTTGCATAAATACGTTAAAATCCTGAAACTGATTAGCAAATTAGTAGAGCGTCTCTTCAGAATCATTCTTGTTATAATCACCATTGTTTCCCCAAGCTCATCAAAATGGGAAGTTCTAAGCCTAGAAAAGTGCCCGTTATTCTCAGACACCGTCAAGTGATATGACTTTAACCGTGACACCCTCTAAGTAAAGTGCCCTGATTCTCAGGCTGGTGGCATCCAGGACTTCAAAGTGGCAAATGTGACAAAACCACTTGAGACCCACAAAATCTACTCATGTGGAAGATGCATTGCTTTCGAGAGATTGTGATTAGCTACCTATTTGGGTTCCGAATTTTAATTCGTGAACTTCTTATGAGGGTTGATCAATTTTCACTGATACTGGTAGGGTTTGTTTTGACTTTTTGGAAATAAGGAAATTCGGAGGCAAACTACACCCAAACCTCCCTCTAGCTTTAAATTCAGAGTTGTATTACTCTAACAGGCACTCTTATGTTAAATGATGATTAGTATTCAAATAACTTTTTTCCAGCAAATAGAAAATAAAGCCTTGAGAGTGCTGAAGTAGAAATAAAGTAGTAGAAAGTAGTAGAAAAAATAGATTTATTTTTCACTTACTTTGTGTCATGCATTATATGTACAACGTGCTATCTTATTTCTTTACAACCTGCCTGTAGGAGGTCTAGTGAGTCCTTTCTAGAAATGAGGAAGCAAAGTTCAGAGATGCTGTGTAATGGAGCAGAGATTCAAGCTGGTGGAGTAACTATGACTGGCAATAAGAGAAGTCAGAGGTATTACAGAGGAGTTGGTGTCTGCATTGAGTTTGCCTGGCAGAAAAGAGAAAAGAACATTATAAACATAGGGAACAGCATTTGAAAAGGCAACGAGGATTTGATGAGCAGGCATTTTTAGGGAGTGGCAACTAGTTTGGAATGACTGAAGCATAGGATGAGGAGGGGAACAAATGGGCTGAAATAAGAATAGTGGTGTGGAGCCTCAATCAGGATCTTTCCTCATTTGAAAGGAAAGTTGAAATTTAGCCTCTGCTCAATAGGGGCCATTGAGGTATCTTAAATGATGTCGTATTTTTTATTCAAAAAAACAAACAAACACAAAACCCTGGCAGCAAAGTGAAGAACAGGCTAGAGAGGGAAGGAACACAAGGTAAGATGAGGAAGAGAACGTGGTATTAACCAAACAGGGAACAATGAAGCGTGAATGTTGTTGATGATGGTGGCAGCAGAGAGGAACAGATTTGGGGTGAATTTAGCAACTAAAAGCTTACGAGATTTGCTAACTGACCAGCTATGAATGCCAAGAGAAGGGGAGAGTCAGGGAAAATGTGAAGTTTCCTTGCTTGGCTGCCTAGATGAATGAAAGTTCCATTCTCTAAGACAGGGAAAACAATATGAGGAAGAGCAGATTTGGGGGCAAAATATTGAGTCCGTTTTTTATCTTTTTTGCTTAAGGACATCAACATAGAAATGAATACATGGGACTAGAGGTCTGGAGAGAAGTGGAGATGAAAATAACGATGTGGTAATCCTCAAAAGAAGCTGAGCCTAGGGGGTCCCAGGGGATTCAGGTAGAGGGAAAAGTGAAGATGACCTTGAATAAATCCCTGGGGAACTGTGGGGCCCATAGAAGCAAATAGAAATTGTGGAAACACTAAGTAGCTTCTCTCTTTTGTTTCCTTCCCTGTTACTTCATGTTTCTTAAAATTCTAATGTCAAATAAATGGTCATTTCGTTTTCAGAGTTACAGTTAAAAGTGCCCTTACTGTTGCAAAACTTATTTTTCTGTACAATTATGTCTGAAGCATACTATTTGCTCCAGCCTTTTCTGTGCTCTTAATGATGTGCCTCAGGGCCGGCCTGGTGGCATAGTGGTTAAGTTCCTGCACTCTGCTTCTGTGGTCTGGGATTCACGGGTTCAGATCCCAGGCGTGGACCTACACACCACTCCTCAAGCCATGCTGTGGTGGTGTCCCACATACAAAATAGAGGAAGATTGGCACAGATGTTAGTTCAGGGCCAATCTTCCTCACATACACACACACACAAAATAAAAGATGTACATCCCTCTTATCTTCTCCTAGTAGGACCCTTCACGGGTCTTCAAGAGAAAGCCTGCTTGGGCACTCCACTGAATGTCCACCTGCACCCTGTGCATTGTCTGACAACACCATGTTTGATTTTCTTCACGCTGTTGAATGAGACCAAATTTTATTTACGTATTTGTGTTTTTAGTCTTTTATTTTCTGTGTTCTTTTGTTATAATATAAACTTGATGAGGACGGAGAGTTTGTCTTGTTCCCCTCTGTAAATGCAGTGCCTGGAAAAAATGCCTGGCATATAGTAGACACTCAATAATTATTTGTTGAATAAATTAATAAGACTGATAGTCATCTCTCTAGAAACCAAACTACGTGAGTTTTTAAAGGAAGCTCACTATCAAATTAATTTCACTTTTGTTTTCTTCTTAAGAAATTTTGACCATAATAATATTTCTATCATTTTACAAAACTTTCAGTGCAAAGCCACAAAAACAGAAGATGCTAAAAGATAGATAGATATATTAATTTTCACCCCTAAAAAATGGATTCCCAGTTTGAGGGTTTCACTTTTTATCTCTACTAGGCATTTAAAAAACATTTTAAGGAAGGACCTGTATAGAAAATATAGTTCAAAACATTGCTTTGGAAGTAATAGCAGAGACTGTTTACTGAAAGGGGAAGAAAGAGACCTTCATATGCAAATGTATGGCATTTGAAAATGTCATATAGCTACATCTACATATAAATAAGCTGCTGTCTGAATTCCAGGGAAGAGAGACTTTGTATAGCATTAGCCAATTTCTGTATCAAAATAAAGTAAACTGATAGAGTTGCAGTGCGTGAAGACATGGAAGCGCATATCTTCACTACCACTTAACACAGTTGTGGCGCTCCAGGTCAAAGACCACCTGGCCAGAGTGCAAACCAAAATGAAATCGAATCCCACAGCCCTTGAATGGTAATAGAAAGGAAGTGGCTAGAAGAAAAGGGATTCACAGATCAAAAAAGTGACAACTTCCTGTCAAGTCTTTGCTTCCATCTAAATGCTGATATGGAAAGCAAGGGCCTCATGATGTCCTCTCTGCTTAACCTTTATGCCAGGATTGTTTTTTATGTGAGGTTCTAAAGGTTGAACTAAAAAAGCAAAGACTGTTAATTTTTACCTTTCTTATTTCATGTTTGTTCCACTGCCTTAGAAGAAGATGGTCACTTTGGGAAAATTCCTCTTGGTAAACCATAGTATGTAAATTACCAGATGGGGATAAATAACTCCTTTATATTAAATGAATTATCCTTTCAGGACACCAGCGTACCAGTCTATAAATTATATTTTTCCTACACTGTTATGGTGCTCCTTGCTTCTGGAGGAGTTAAGTAGCCCCACCTGAATAGACAGCCCATTCCTGGGGACCAGGTGCCCACGTATAATTTTTACAATAGGCCGTTTTCTCCTTTCCAAGTTGAGACAATGGAATTCATCACAGGGAAAAAAATTAATAAACTATTTTATGCAATTTTTAGTGGCCATTTCATGGAGTCTGTGTGGGAGTTGTGTTCCTCTAACAGGAGGAGCTATCTGCAATCTGTCAGGTAGTGCCTGCACCGCAATTTTGTCTTGGGTATTAAAAAGCAAAACAGAACCTGCCTTCATCTTTGCACAGCATATTTATAAGGGAACTGGGCTAAGAGAAAAAGCTTTTAGAATGATAACTGAATAGAAACACTTGAATTTTAGAAAAAAATAAAATTTAGTAAGCTTAAGGTATCAGTGGGGAAGAAAAATGGAGAACCCAATAGTCAAAGGAAACCAAGAGATCAGAATGGTCTTCAGATGGATAATATAATTGCCAACTTTTATTGAATAGCTGAGTGCTTGGTCCTTTATTAGTGCTTCTCTTTGAAACGACCCTTCAATGAAAGAATTATTATCACCATTGTAAAGGTAAAGAAATTTAGGCTCAGAAAGTTTAAGCAATTTTCCCAAGGTCACCTAGCTATTAAGCTGAGAATAGGTGTACACAGATCTCTCTTGACCACAATGCTGGCTGATCTCTTGCTATTACACCAGCCTGCCTCTTGATATAGAGGGTAAGGAGAAAACAGGTAGCAAGATGCCTGTTGGCTACATTTGAAAATATGCAGTCTCTTGTGGCAGATACTAAAGAAACCAAAAGCAAATCCCTAATGAGGATTAAAAATATCATATCAAAGAACATGTTCAGAAAACTAAAAAAAGAAAAAGAAATAGAGAAAATTTTGTTGACTTTTTGCTAAAATGTGCTGACGTGGAGATATTTATGTTTTTCTGAACATCTGTTGGATATTAGTATGTTTTTATTCAGGATGTTCTGTTATTAATGATAAAGGGAAGCTGAGTAATTATGGTATACTGCCGCAATGAAGGAATATCATGCACAGATTTTTTCCAATGTATTATAGCATCTCATCATTCCATCAAACATAAAAACGTAAAGCCATTTTTAAAAAAAGGAATGGATGTTATCTTATTGTAGCAAAGTTGTTTCCATCGGAATAGACTATATTGTGTCAGCATCTCTTGTATTTAAGAGATGAGAATACATTTCAAGTGATGAGATTTGTTGTTAATAAGTGATTCAAATTACACTTTTAATATTGCCTTGAGTTTAAGAAGTGGCCTAAACCCGATGTATATTTGTTTTGCCAAGAGAGAATTCCATTTCTTTTATAAGATTGCATGGAAGAGAGATTATTTTATTAGAGATAGACACACCATGGCTTTTGTCCCCTTTGTAGATTGTCAAAACAAAGTATATCTTTACCGACCCTATAATCCTTCTCCTTCGCTGTTATTGAGGGCTCCTTCAGTTGCCCAGAGCTCTTGCAAGAGTCCGCTATGGAATATAACTGAATCTCTTCCATAAAGTGCCAGCAACGAAACACACTGAAAGGCTGGCTGAGGCAAGCACGAGAGCGGACCTGCTAGTCTTGCTGGAGAGGCAGCCTCCCCTTGAGTGGGAGCACTGGACATACTTGCATGTGCCAGCTAGTGGGTGCCTACTTGATTGCAAGGCGATACAATAGCTTTATGGCATGTACCACACTCCTGAATCCACGCCCGCTACCCTTTACTGTCTGTGCTCCAGAAACTGACAGTTCCGCTACGAGCCATGCTCTATGTCCCATCTGAGTTTTTATATATATTGTTCCAGCATGGAATACGCTTATTCTTCTTTGTCTAATTCTTGTTCATTCTTCATGTTTCAGCTTAGATATCTTTCCTCTGGGAATGATAATGATTATAACGGCCACTTCCATTTATTGGGCATTTACTGTGTGCCAGGCACTATGCTAAATAAATGCTTCTTTACATTTACAGTCTCATTTACTCGTTACATATATTTGTTTAAAATAGCTGTAACTTATTGAGTACTTACTGTGTGCCAGCATTGTTATAAATGTTTTACAGACAGGCATCAAGGTTAAATAACTTTGCTGGGGTCACAGAGTTGGGAGGGGCGGGAGGAAGCACAGACTTGAACCCAGACTGTGGAGTTCCAATCCTGAGATCTTATTGCCTCACAAGTGTTAACAGATAGTACCATTACTTCACCATTTTAAAAATCAGGAAACGGAGGCCATTCGCCCCCCACCTTGACCCTGGAGTCTGGGCATGAGGGCTGTGTGTTCTTGGCCTCTATCTTCACCCAGTCATCACGTCGCATTGTATTCACCAATTTGCTTTTCTGTTTCCTTCTTTTTGATGAGGAAACAGAAGCCTTGAGGAGTGAAGTAACTTGCCAAAGACCATTAACAATATTAAATCGCCATGCTGAGATCTGAGCTCAGCTCTCTCTGTTCCAAAGTCTGTATTTTTCCCTCTGAGAACAATCTCTTGTAAATGCCAGCTAGGGCATTTCTCCACAGACGTGCATGCCCATGAAAACAAAAGCAAAGTGACCTGAAAGGGCTCGGAGAGTATTTACTTCTAGGTCTACTGCTTTGTTCTTGTTTGGTTCCTTTAGATTTGTTTTAAAACCTGACTATGAGGACATGTGATGACAATAATAACTAAAACATTTATGAAGTACATATTATTTGTTGGCTGTTGTTCAAAGGGTTTTTATATGGGTATTCTCATTTATTCCTCACAGTAACCCTGTGATGCAAATACTATTATCATCCCCATTTTACAGATGAGGAAACTGATCCCCAGAGGGGTATGTGACTTGCTTTACGTCCCAGACCTGGTAGGTGGAGGAGCCAGATTCTGAACTCAATTTGACACAACTTCTCATTTATAGAAGTCAGATCATTCTCAGTGTTACCAAAAGTTCACTGTCAATTACCAAAATTATTTAACTCATATAACATATCAACTATGTATTATGAGACTAATCACAAACCTGCCTTATGTTCAGTACCCTCAGAGAATACTGAGAAATACTCAGAGTATGAGAGAGAAATGACTGTGCCTAAGGCACTTCATGCTCGTATTTTACTCCTCATTTCTATGGAATGACCTAGCTTGAAAAGATGATAAAGGGCTTGCATGGGTCCAGCTTTGTTTAGCATGAAGACAGATGGGATCTCAAGACCCTGCATAGCTCTTCCTCTGCTGGTCATACTTCTTCTTCTCTATAAACACTGATCTGCTTTAATTGACATGGAAGATTCATTGTTCCGAGTCTCAGACAAAGATCGCTCCATTGTATGCGTTTAAGCCTGGCGGGGCTGTGAAAGGATAGTTTTGTCACCTCTAACCACAATTGGGACATGGTAGCAGTTGCTTCCAGTGACCCAAGATCAATAAAAACATAGAAATATGAAAGCAGTTCTGACCCTTAAAAACAATTAGCCCATCCTTGGTACTGCCAACTATGATAGAAAGATTGTGGTGCTCCTAGGGCGTGGAAATATACCCAGTCAAGTTTGGGCATTGGAGCTTCTGTTTCCTAAAGACAGTATAAGGACATGAAGACGATAGTGAATGTTAGAGTTTTAATAAGCTGAGGAAAGTAAGATTTCACATTTTTTCTATGAGAGGTTGTTAATAGATGACAAAAAGCTTTGAATATACCCACTCTAAACTGATCAAGTAAGAGTAAAATCTTAAATTCAAAGACTTGATTATGCTTTTAAGGATCGCCTCCCCATACGCAAAAAGGAAAAATCATTTGATGACCATTATTTTTCAATTAATGTATTTATTTTTCTTATAAAAATAAAACATTTATAATATAAAATTATCTCTAATATGTATTTTTTCTGTTATCAAAATTCTTGATAGCTTTTTTCTAGTTGAATAATATTTTATCGTTTAGTTACACTACAATTTACTTAACTATATTGTACTATTGCTGAAAATTTAAGTAATTTCCCAGTTTTCATTTTTATAAAGGATGTTGCAATTGACTTATTTATAACATGAGTCTTTGTCTGCTTTTGAGGCTCTTGAGATATAACTCCATATTAGTTCTTGAAAGTTTGTACCATTTTCTCTCCCACCAATCGTATCTTTAATTCTTGTCTCTGCACCGTCAACCACTGGCCCAATTGATGTAAGATGTGGGCTTCAGATGACTACAGTCCTTCTCCAGATACACTGAATGGCCTATTCATAATGTACCATGCTGAACAATTTAGCTACCTGCTTTTTTGAGACCAGCTTTTAGACACGGCCTCATGTGAAGCTTAAAAATAAGAATGCCCTAGGCATGGTCCAATGTAAGTAAACAGATTCAAACTATCCACCTAGTAGAAAGACTAGAAGTAAGTAAATTAAATGTTGATAGTGGTTTTCTTTAGGTTGTAAACAATGAGGACTTTCTATCCTTCTTTTACTTTCTGTATTTTCTACTATTCTTAAATCAATGTGAATTGCTTTTATAATGAAAAATACCCAATATAATTTATTTGTAAGAAAAAAACAGAGCTAAACAATTTAGCCCTTTCAAAAAACCCACGTTCTTCACATTGAGTGATACGCAGTTTCCTACTAGAAAGTGAAACACCTATAGTCCTAACTATACCTACAAACTCAAGTGCATGAGCAGGGCAATCTTAGGAATCTCTCCAGGCAAAAAACACTTCTGTCTCAATTATCTAAATCTTTCAGACAAAATTGTTTTTTGGCCTAGAATTATCCAGATGATTGCCTCTTTCATTTTTCTCCTAACTCTACATGTGCAACTCTAAGACAATTCTTTACCATTGAAAAATTTTGAAGAAAACATCAGATTAAAGAGGAGAACACAAAGAAAAATTGGATGTGGGTATATGAGAATTCTCTGTACTCTCTTTGTAACGTTTCTATAAATCTAAACTATTTTAAAACAAAACATTTATTTAGAAAATGAGAACTCATGGCTTCTGGAGCAAGTATTCTGCCTTTAACTCACTGTGTGACATTGGGGAATAATTGAATATTTCTGGCCTCCACCTTCTAATGTCTCAAGAAAAAAAATACACACACACACACATTCATATTCTAAAACTTAGCTAACATTTAGGGGTGTTGCAGTCTCAAATAAAATAATAGCTACAGAATAACTTTGAAAAATGTACATCATTAAACAGAGTAAAATAATAATGTAATTTAATAATCTTTTGGCCAAAATAAGACCAATGCTATATAATGGAAATTGAAGAGGGCAAATCTACAAACTTCTTATCTTTAAATAACTCATTTTCTTGTGGTGATTTTTTCAAAACGAGAAAAGAATGCTTTGCTTAAAAGCATTCCTCACTCTGTTTCTTCAGAGTCTAATTTTTCCCTTTCATTTCATGATATATCTTATCTTGCCTTTAAATTTACATCTCAACATCCCTTGTAGACCATTATAAATGTCCTTCTTCCTACTTTAGATATCATGTAGAAGATTTGCATATAATAATCACTTTACTTAATATTATTAATAGGCATTTAACCCCTAATAACTTCCCTACTAAACTCTGAATTCCTTCCAGTTCACATCAGTTCTATTGTAGACATACTCAAACATAAACATAGAATTTTCAATGCAGTTTCAAAAATCATAATCAGAGATCTGTCATGTTTATACATCAGAGCTTAATTGCTCCTCCTCCAGTCTTCCCCATTATACAAAATAGCACTACCCAGATGTTCAAGCCAAAACTCTAGTCATCTTTGATTCATCTCTCCCATTTTCCAACACATAAACAAGTCATATTCAGTCCACATCAAAGATATATGTGGAATAGAAGTATTTTTTTTCCTCTCTCCATTCCTACTACCAAAGTCCAAGACTTGGATGTGGTCTTTCACCCACAGTGCCAAATGATCTCTGATTTATTCTCCCTGCTCCCTCTGTTTCCCTCAATGATCTATTTTCCATACCAGTCAGATCTGCTTGAAACTGCTCAAATGGTTTCCCATTGCACTTTAAATTAACTTGATACTCCTTACCATGGCATGTAAAGTTTCACACAGGGAAGATCTCACTGGTCTCTCCAATTCATTTTGGCCCTCTCTTTACTACCACTGGCACCCTCTGTTCTAGCCACAATGCTGGCTCCTGCAACATCTCTCTCCTACATTAGAGTCTTTTTCCATTTGTTCCATTCACTCAGGCAGGGGCTCTTCCCAAGCTCTTCACCTGGCCCCCTCTTTCTCAGCCTTCCTTCCTCAATACGCTTCCCTCACCTCTCTAAAACAGGTCTCCCACCTACTCTTCCATATCTGAACACCATACTTTTCCCTGTAACATTTTTAATTTCAATGTTAGGTTTTTGTTTGTTTGTGATTTTGTATATTGCCTGTCTGACTCTCTAATATGTATGCTCTTCAGGAGAGAAGCTTCATCTGCTTAATTCATCACTCTACACCCTGTACCCGCAAATATTTGGTACAGAGGATGAGATCGACCAATATTTTTAAAGTGAACGAATAAATTGATGAGTTAACTAGGTACAGGTAGGACTGAAGTCTAGAAAATTTCAAAACCTCATAAGAGAAAATATTTCTTACCTTCTCTGGATCCAAAGGGCTCCGTGGTCACATGCCAAGATCCAAAACTTGTGGGTTGAGATTGACAGCAATAATGATGGCAAAAATGAAAAATTGTTTGAATTATCTGTGTCATACTTCACTCCCATCTCTGGACATAGCCATTTTGTGCTTTTTCTATTTCAAAATAAATGGTTCCCTGTAAGCCCCAATTCTAAATGTCAGCTGTTTTATATCTAATGGATAAAATAGGTGTTTGCCTCTCTCCAAATTCAAATTTGTACACGTCTTATAACCCCTATTGACTTCTTGAGTGGTTAACTGTGTACTTGGAGAGTGTAAATTATATACTGAGAGTGTGTTAGACCTGTTAAAAGGTAAACTAACACTACGAGACCACAAAGTACCATTTAGTTAATAACTAATTCCAAGCCCTAAATGTTGTCCAAGTGGAAACTGTTAAGACCTACACCTCATCCTTCACTATTTCTAGAGCAGTTTTTTACACTCAGGGGTATCACTGACTAGAAATTAAGGAAGTGCCAGAAGTAAATCAATTTGTTCAAAACTGGAAAGAAAAAAAAGAAAGAGAGAGTGAACTCATAGCTATTTAGAATACTTAGGGGAAAGAATTGTCCCAGATTAAAAAGATTTGCGCTTAACCAAAGGATAACATTTCAAATACAAGAACATTTAATGTTCAAATTTTCATAATGGAGTACCCTAAACATCCATCCTTCTTAAATAAAAGATGCTAAATAAAATCTAGCATTTTCTTAATGAGTCAGAATTGCATAAGAAAATCAGTTATTCAGACATTCTGAAAATGTAGATAGAGATAAGGTAGAAATCATGCCTCAGATGTGACCTGGAATCTTTTTGTTGAAAAGGTTATTAACGTCACTTTGCTTCTTGGTCATTTGCTTCTTTCTAATAAAGATGAAATGCAGCATCATCTGTTATATGACAAAATGAACATGTAAAGTAACTGCCTTTCCTATAAGACGAATTAATGAATCAAAAACGAATGCAGCCCTTTCCATAAAGTTTTCTTATCATCTCAAAAATTCTTCTTTACTGTGGTTGTTAGCATCCTTTGACACATCAGCACCTTCAAAACATAATTTTTGTGTTGCAAATGCAAGGAACCACAGATATTTCAACATAAGCTTAACCTAAGGTGGTCATATAATTTATCATCCAAACTAGAAAACTTTTAGGAGTGAAAAATCACTATTAATAATTACACTAGGAAAATAAATGTAAACCAAGACTGTCCAGGTCACACATTAGCTGAAACCAATCCTTCAGGTCATTTTCGTTGATTCCATATGGGCTAGTAAAAGGTATATTTCATCAATGTAAGAGTTTGGTTGCTAAATGGTAACTGTATTAGTTTGCAAGGCTGCCAAGCACATTGGCAGAAAGCGGGTGACTTAAAACAGCAGAAACTTAGCATCTCACAGTTCTGGAGGCTAAGCGTCTGAAATTAGGGTGACAGCAGGGCCACACTCCCTCCAAAGGCTCAAAAGGAAAATCCTTCCTTTCCTCTTGCGGCTTCTGGTGGCTCCTGCATTCTTGGCTTGCAGCAGCACAGCTCCAATCTCTGCCTCCGTCTTCACTTGACCTTCTACTTGTGTGTCTTCACGTGTCCTTCTAATAAGAACACCAGTCACTGGAGTTAGGGCCCACTTTAATCCAGTATGAGCGCATTTGAACTAATTACTTATTTCCAAATACAGTCACATTCTGAGGTTCCGGGTTGACGTGAGTTTTGAAGGGACGCTATTCAACCCGGTACAGTAACAAATAAAATATTTGGTTGTTATTTTACCAGATAATCACTTACACGTACAGTTTTACTGATAATAAAAAAAAGTGTAATCTGGTCTTGAAAAAGACTCATTCGCTGGTATTATCATGTCTCTGTAGCAGGTTAAATGGAGACACCACATGGAAATCTATGACAGATTAACACATCATTAAAAGTTCTATTTAAAGAAGTAATACAACCATCAATAACAGTCTTATTCTGCTTAAACACAAAGACACTTGAGCCACAGACATGTACCAAGATATAATTGAGAAATATCATCAAAACAGAATAACTTCTCTACGCCAATAAACTGCTCAGGGGCTATGCTGTGTTCAGAAATTACTTCTTAGTCAAAACTACAAAATTCTGTCTTAGTGTTAATTCCATGGCTTTTTTATTGTCAATTTTATCTGGAATGCTAATTTGAAATGTCAAACAAACTTTCAGAAATACTCATAGCACATAGCACATTTGTTTCTTAGAATTATTTTGTCTTATCATGGAATATTAAAAGAGATGGTATAACTTCCAACCCTTTCACTGAAAATCCTTTACATTAATTGGGTCAGGTACCAACATATGGCAGTACTCCAAATCCGTAAATGAATCCAAATCTGCACTGTAAATTCTCTAACTGCCTCTTTTTGGCCATGACATCATACAGGAGAAATGTGCAAACACATCAATTACCTATACTTGCACTTTCAAGTCCTTTATAGATATCTTTCTTGTCTTTTGTGGTTAGCAACACATTTTTGCCCTCCAGCCTTTTGCCTTTCATGGAAGAAGACTAAAGTGTATAGCAAATATGGCTTTTACTTGTGCATCTAGTCCTGTCATACTGAAAATATACATTCCATTGAGTAGATTAGAGTTCTCTGCCGTGTTATACCTTATCTTGTCACTTAAGGTAAGGATTGTCTGTGCCTTTAAGGGCACATCACTGAAGTTCAGCTGGTTGTTTGATGCAAACAACTAATAGGCACTAATCTTTTGAAAACCACTACACCAAGGTACACGTGACTACCAAATATATTGCCTATGCCTGTAATATTCATTCATTTATCCATGCCACTTATTGAACACCCACTTTGTGCTAGTCCCTGTTCTACACGCTGGAGATATTACGGTAAACAATACACGGTCTCTGCCCTAAAAGGAAAGTACAATCTAGTGCAAAGCTTTCTTCTGTGCCATGAATGGGTAACACGTATGTTCACTCATCGATCCACCTGAGCCCTTAGGTGGCTTGGGTGGTTAGAGCCCCCTGGCTGTCTCCTCCTTTTACCTAAAAGCAAATATTATCATTTTCTACGTGTGTGGTGATGTGAACAATTTGGAGATGCTGTGGTCTAATGCAATGTTTCCCAGAATGGAGTTTAGAGGAATAGTCCCACAAAATAATCCCAAAAAGAAGAGGGAGGTTCCGTAGACAAATGAGTTTAGGAATACTCCATAATATGTGTCCTTTCTTAGTATCTCACAATGCAGGTTAGCCTTTTAAAGAATCAGAAAACCAGCAGTAAAGACACCCATATAACTTTTTTTAGTTCGCCCTTTCCCAAACTTGTTTGACTATAGAACCCCTTTTTCCCATGCAGCCTGCTCCAGAAGCAGCAAGGCATTGACAGAGGTCACCTTGGGAAACTCTGGTCTAAAGCACATGTCCTCTGTCCTTAAGGCCTGAAATTTAGAAGCACAGATGGCTGTTTGTCCTTCTCCATGAAACTGAGAAATGTCCCTCCTCTGCTGCCCCTTCTCTTGTGCTGTCAACACCTCCTATTTGTTGTGGCCTCAACTCTCCCAGTTGCCACCCTGCCACAAGTGGTGATTTTGCTTCCGTTTATTTCCTCTTTCTATGTGTCTTCTTTCCTGCCCCCATCACTTCTCTTTTGACTTTCTCTTTTCTACAGACTAGCTGAACTTATAAAGATATCACCAATGGACCAATGCGCCTTTATTCCCTTTTGAAAATTGTGCCAGTCCTAAAGGGTATAATCTGCACCTTTTCCCAGCTGTGTTATTTGTTCGTATACTCAAGAGAATGCTCATTGGCTTCCACACCGGGAGTTCTTGTTGCTATTCTGTTAGTTATCTAACAGAGCCATGAAGGAAGCCTAGAGGTTTGAAAAAGTTAGTCTCAAGATACCTGAGATTTGACAACATTTAGAAATCTCTCCCAGATACAGGCACATGGCCTATTCTTTGAGTGTTGTGTTCTCAAAAGAGGCAAAGATGTTCTAAAAGGAAATGAATTGTTCAGGCTGACTGCCAAGGTCAAGGAAGATTTCATGAGCTGAAGGTCCCTGATGATTCTCACCACATCCAAGGTGGGTGTGTGAAGAGCAGCTTTGAGCCAACCACTGCTCACACACTCATGGACGTGGAACAGCTGCTGAGATAGGTACTTTACAGAGGAGTAGCTGAGCAGACCTGGGACCAGAAAGGTGGGGCAGCTTGAGGGTAGTTACCAGGGGAAGGAAGCAGGAACCGGGAAGCAGGGGAACCTAGCATCAGATGGCCAGAGACAGAGAGATGAGGAGAAGGGGCTAGGTGGGGTCAGCAGTATCGTGTTCCAAATCATCTGAGCATGAGAATCCCTAGGGGTACTTTTTAAAAAGACAGACTTCAGGGCTGGCCCAGAGATTTAGTGGTTAAGTTCCCATGGTCTGCTTCGGTGCCCTGAGGTTCGCTGGTTCGGATCCCAGGAGCAGACACACACACCACTCATCGAGCCATCCAGCGACAGCATCCCACATACAAAATGGAGATTGCCACAGATGTTAGCACAGCGACAACCTTCCTCAAGCAATAAGAGAAAGATTGGCAATGGATGTTAGCTCAGGGCTTGTCTTCCCCACACACACCTCAAAAAAGACAGACTTCAGGCCCCTCAGCTGGTGATTCTGATTCAGTTGATCAGGACCAAGGCCTAGAAATCTGTTTTTGGCAAGCACTTTAAGTGGTCTGCACTAGAACGAGCAGCATTGCCCTTAAAAGAGAAATTCTAGGATACTAAACCCACTCATGTACCTCATTAAATGTTGCCACTTGTAAGAGGTCATAGTAGAATTGTGTTTATACAAAACTGATACACATATACACACACTTCTGTGAGGGTGTCAGAGCATCAAGAACGTCTTCTAAAATCCTGTAACATCCAAATGCTAAGGTTCTGTACCTAGAAATGTTATTCAGGTATCTAGCATTGCATAATATGCTGGACAAAGGCTGTCTACAATTTCTAGGTTAGGCAGGTTATTAATATTTAGAATCAAACATTCCACTTAAACATTATATAATATTTCTAGCTATTGGACATGCTTTTACCACAAATTTTATGGAACTTATTTCTTTTTATTTTTTCCAGAAAAGAAGTCCAGTTTTAAACCTGTTTCCATAGAGAATTTTACATTATTCCTAGTGTCTTTTCTTAAGCACTTTGAGATTCTGTTCACAAAAGTCTATTGAAGAGTAAAAGCTATCCCTTTGTTCCTTGGTTGAGGAAACTAAAAAGCTCTCCGCTTCTTTTTAGAGTGCACTTGCAGAAAACCAAGCTCGTCACTAGCCTTCCTCATTGCAGTGTCCTCAGGTGTATCTGCACCATAGTTTTGGAGTTTATCATCTATTATTTTTAAGTATGAGAATAAATGCATAGTTGTATTCAGAAGCAGACAAGTAAGGAAAATGTTTTATTAACTTATCCTAGTTTCTATTTTGAAATGCATTTGCCTGTGTTCTGTTTGTTTTTTTGATAAAAGTTTCCTTCCTTCTTGTCCTAAAAAATTTCAACCAGCATTTCTCACTTCCGGACGATACTGTAGGCACAGTGTGAATGGCCAAATGAGAATCTGTGCATTCAGAATTGCCTTTACGTGGTTCCAGTGTGATTTTTGAGGTATGACATGCACGCTGATACCAGTTTTTCCACCCAGAAGAACTAAATTTCCCATACTCTTCATTCTTTAAGTGAAGGTGATTATATATCATTGCTTTATAATCACACCTCCTTAGTTCACAGAGAGGATATTATTTTAAAAACTAGATGATCACATTTCTCCATGAGCCCCACCAGAAGCTGTAGAAAGAAAGAAACACGTCCCTTTCTCTGGGTCCTTTTCTGCAGGGTCTGTAGCCCCCACAGCAGACATTGTTTCATAGGCACTTCTCGCTCTCCTTTAGGTTATTTTCTGATGCCACCCTCACGTGACAAAAAGCTGTTTCCATGACACAATGTTAAGATCCTTTTTCTACTGGTATAACTTCTGGATATTGTTCTGCAGCTTCTCCAGGCTGGGCAACTGTGTCAGTGGGGAAACCTTCTTTTATTTAAAAAACTACATGTTCATTATCCTTTCTGTGCTATGGTCTGTGCTAGGTGCAGAGACAACAACAGCAAATAAATAAATAAGGCAGATCTAATACTTGCCTTTAACAAAGAGTTTATGAACTACTGTGTCACACAGACAAATAAACAACAAAGAATATTTGGAGTGAAAAGTGCTAGGAGAGAGGAGTGGTTTTAAGTAAGAGAGGCCGTAAGCCCAGACTGAGTGGGCAGGGAGAACATTACAGAAGCTTCTTAGAGGAAGTAATGTCAGTGATGAGACCTGATGATGAGTAGGAGTTGGGTAGATGATACAAAGAGGGGTAATGAGCATACCAGACAAAGAGAATGGCATATGGAAAGTCCTAGAGGGCAGAGAGAAATTTCATTTGATGAGTGTAGGAGGATACCAGAGAATTACAAGAAGTGAGAATGGAGAAGCTGGGACCAGATTCTGAATGGCCTTCTAAGTGATTTAAAAATTTAATTCATTGGCGGAATAATAAGGAATAACAAGAATTGTTTCTTTTGGGGTTTTAATCAGTGCCATCATGCACTCATATTTTTCTTTTAGAAAGATTACTCTGGCTCTAGTGTGGAAAATCGATTTGGAGAGGCAAGATTGGAGACTAGCTGAGAGACAGTGATGGTCTGATCTCAGGGAGTAGCAGTAGAAATGCAGAAAATGAAAAAATTGGGTAGATACTTAAGTAGAAATTATAGGATTGATGATTTACTCAATCACAATTTGAAAGCGAAACCGAGATTTCTGATTTGGGTCAATGAGTAGATGAATATGCCTGGGATAAGAAGGGGAAGGAAGTGGGAGAAGAGGCTGATGAGTTTGAGGTGTCTGAGCGATCCTACGCACTTTGATATGTGGATATGAAACTCTATGAAAGTGTCATCACCTATAAAAACGTGATCTGTGTTGGCTAATCCAAATTTGGAAATCAGAGGCATTTAGGTGACAGTAGAAGCATTGAGTGAGTACGACGTCCCTCAGGGGGAATATTTAAAGTATAAAAAGAAAAGAATTTTAGGAAAGCATTCACTCTTAAAGAATCAGTTGCAAACCAAGAGCCTACAAAATAGACTATGAAGGAACAACTGAAAAAACAAGAGGTCAGTGATCTGGAAACCAAGGGAAGAGAAGACTTCACAAAGAAGGAAGTGGTCAGCAGTATCAGTTACTGAGATTGGGACGGTTGACAGTTGATGTCTGAGAAGAGATACTCGTTTTAGCAACAAAGATGTTGTTGATTGAGCTTGGTCTTAGCAGTTTCTCTGAAGGGGTGGCCAGAGAGTGGTGGGTTAAAGAGTGAATGGGAGTTAGTGCAGGAAGTGAAGAACAGAAGAGGAGACAACACTTTTAAGAAGTTTAAGTGTAAAGAGGAGAAAGGAGACAAGAAGTCCATCAAGGGACATGGATTGAGAGTGGTCTATAAACTTTTATTTTAAGAAGGAACACACACAAAATGTTTAAATGCTGATGGCAGGAAGCAAAGAATGAAGAAGAGGTGAAGCTACAGGAGAGAAAGGAGGTAATTGATGGAGAGAGCCCTTGAGGAGGATGGAGAGGTTGAGATTCATGATGGCTTGGCCTTAGACAAGATATCTCTCCCAAGGGGAGAAGGAAGAAAAAAGAAAAGAATTGGTTTCAGAGCAGCGGTAGGATCCAGGTGGGTTAAAGAGCCAGGCATCATAAAGGGCAAATAATAAGTAAGAAATGGAGGCCAGATGTTGTCTTGTGTTTTGATAAGTTCTTAACTGTGTGGTCTGCCTGTTACACTGCAAAGAGCCCTGGGTTTGACCCAGTTCTACTTATCAATTGTGTATATTTCTAAGACAGGTAATTAAACCTGTGTGAACTTAAGTTTCCTCAGTTATACAAAATGGGATTTTTATAAATCTACCTTGAAGGGCATGTTGTAGATTCGCAAGTAATTGTAGATATGTTTACTATTATTATGTCTTGAGAATCTGTTTCCTTGGGAGGGTTTAGAAGACAACAAGCAAAATCATGGGAAACAACCAATAGATAAACAGTGTCTCATACACAGTCCACAGCACAGTGACAGACACAAGGAGGGTACTCAAGAAATACATGTATAACAAATGACTGAAAGTCACGTTTTTTGTCCTGTCTACATTATTAAAACCGATGTTTCTACTGTGTTTGCTCCAGCCTATGCTCCAGTGTAAATCCCCCACACTCTCTGCTGACTAGTAACTTCAGGATCACAGAGGAAAACAAATCGGTCACCTGAGAAGGTTTATCTGAACAGTTTATCCATTTCTGCATATGCAGCCTGTGGAGGGGAAAAGAGCTTGACATAGCCCAGAAGGTGAAAGTGGACAGAACCTGGACTCTCGTCACTTGGTCGTCATTTTCAGTACTGCCACCAAAGAAGCTCACTGAGAAAATATGCCCAGATTAGCCACTAATCAAAGAAATTTGGCCAGAAATGCATAAATTTAGTGCAAGACAAAAGAAAGAAGGGGAGCGGAATATCCTTGGCATAAAATGACTTCCCATAATTTTTTTCTTTCTCTAAGGTTTATAGTAAACTTTGCCTTTGAAGAGTAGCTTTCAAGTGAGAAAGGCTGCTGCAGCCAGAGCTCAGTGGGGAGAGCGGCAGCAAATTGCCACAGATAAGCTTAAGGCAACTCCAGCTCGAGACTCCCTACCTCTTCCCAAGGCCTGATATTTACGAAGTGTTGTCAAAGACTCTAAAGTTCCATAAAATACTATATTTTTAAAAGGTCTTCAAGCTAAATCCTCTAAACCTATAGGAGTTACTCACTTGCTGAGAGTTAATAGGCTCTTGACTGAATGGTGAAGTTCAAAAAGGACCATTTGAGGAAGAGTACAGTTTCTCCCAGTAGCTTGCTCTCTTTACTCTTGAGGGCTCTGCCATCTCAAGCCAGGCAGGGCGGTTCTAAGTCAGAGGATAGAGCAAAAGGCTGAAGATCTGCTTATTTGGCTTTTAATAATAAACAGAAAAGAATATTTTCTTTATTTGTTGGGAGTCTAGAATTTCTAGCTAAATCTGTGTGAGCCTTGTTATGCCAAATCCTTGAATTATAATAATTGTATTTGGATTTTGTAAGTTAAAGTGTTACATACAAGTTTCTCTCCCAAGATTTCACAGATTTCTCGGCTTTATCTATGTAAATATATTACCAGTAGAAACTGAGATAACAAAAGCCCATGTAAATAATCATCCAGTATTGTTTCATTTCCATCACTCCGGTCCCCAGATTACTATAGCTATTTCGGATGCTGGTACTTTTTTCAATTTAAATTCAGGCAATTCTTGAATAATATCATTAGGGCCCTGCCTGAGAATGTAGTAACATGAAAATTAGTTTTCTTCCAGTTTATTTTAATTTTATGTCCAATAAAAATATTTATGCACGCAAGTGGTGAGATGGATAATCACATTTCACATTTTATATTAGTGCCTGATCGATGGTGAGATAAGAAAGAATTTCTCTCCATCCCCATCCATCCTGCTCCCAACCCATACCACTGCCTAATTGGCAAAATTTTGGGTCCACATAGTTTTAATTGCTCTTCTGAAAAAATAGGATAATGTTCAACTTGCAGAAAAAATGTTGAATTTGTAGCATTTGAAGGACTTGGTCTCTGTTTTGAAGTTATCTTTCTAAATCTTAACAGAGCTTAAATAACTAGGAATGTTGTGACTGGGTCTCTGCTCTTTACAAAACTTGAGTATCAACTGTGTCCTTAAACGCCTCCATGTCCCTTGCACTAGGCTGTCACTTTTATCTAGCATTCTCATTTGAGTCTCTGTCCTAGAGGCTTAAAAAAGGAGAGACTCTTCTCATCTGCTCATCTGTGCCTCGAAGAAACTATAACAGCAGGTGAGGCTCTTATGGAACTGGTTCAGTTGTGAGAACACATATTGCATTACATTCAGAACCCATTCAATAGGATGCTTTTCCGGTCTTTAAAAAACTTCGATTGCAATTCAAGCTAGATATGAGGCTTTGCTACCACCTCACATGTTCATACTCGATAAGATAAGGAGAGGGAATCAGAAGAATTATATATATTCTTTGAAACCAGCTCTAATCAACAACAGGGACAATCATGACTTTACTTCTAAATTCAGAATTTATTTCTGTCCCAGGCACAATATAAATATAATAGAAAGAAAGGTAGGTCTTTTCCTAGTTGGTTAAATAAGATTATTTCCAAATTGCTTTGGAGATATGGCAGTAGTAGTTGAAGGGTAAAATCAAGTGATCACCACAGGTGTGCAAGTATGAACCCCCCAGTGCTGGGTTTCTTTGTACTGTTATTAAACATAAAAAAATAGAAGTGTTATAGAAATACATTCAAAGTGGAAATTTTTAGTTTGCTGGAAAAGTGTGGCACCTTTTGTGTGCCCACAGGAAAAGACAGTTGAAAAGATAATAAACCAAACTGTACAACTTATCAGTATGAGCTGGTCAAGATAATTTGTGATGTTAAAGCATGATGTTAAAAATTGAATTTAGGGCCAGCTTCGGTAGCCTGGTGGTTAAGTTCAGTGTGTTCCACTTTGGTGGCCCAGGTTTGGTTCCCAGGCGTGGTTCTCAGTCACAGACCTACACCACTTGTCTCTCAGTGGCCATGCTGTGGCAGTGGCTCACATACAAAAAGAGGGAGATTGGCAGCAGATGTTAGCAGAGGGAGAATCCTCAGGAAAAAAAAATTGAATTTTGATCCAAAAACATATTATTCCCCACAAGGAAGACAATACATAATGAAGATCACATTATGCTAGGTCTGATTTGTAGACATAGTAAATATTTAAGACATTTTACACTCTTTGAAAAAGTAGAATTCCCAATAATTAAGGCAAAGTGATTTCCTTCATCTACTGTATCTGAATAATATCCCTATTTCTCCACTTATTTTTCCCAGAGTATCAAAAATAATCTTATAATAAATATTAGCAATAGAAGTAAATATTAGAGTTCAAAGAACCTAGAGGTCTGAAATAATCTGATCCACCACAAAGTAACAATCTACAACATCTGAGCGATGGAAGCACAGCTCCTTTTTAACACCACCAGAAACTCACTCTTTCACTATACGACTCATCCCCCTATTGAACAACTCTAGTTGCTTAAAAATATGTAGTAGGAATCCGCCTCTCCAAGACATCCACTAAATCTTGATGATACTTCTAGTTTAGGATCTTTCCAACTTTCTCTCAGACCTTCCTGGGTAATCAGTGGTCTAAAGGATTTGTTTATATTCGAAAGAAAAGCCTGATGAAAGCAAAATAGGGGTATCTCCAGAGAAATATCATCCAACCAATGCCCAAACAGCCTCTGAGACTGTAGTGCATTATGGGTAGGGTCTGGACCTCTAGCCTGTAGGCGCAGAAATTTGATCATAGAAAATCTCAGAAGTGGGTGGGCTAAAGAAGGCTGATTTGTGCCCAAAAAAGGGCATAGAAACTCAAAACCTGTCAATTCCCTCAAACAAAATAGATAACTGTCAGAGGGATATGATATTCAGGTGACACTGTCAAAGCCATTCCCAATGAGGAGGCTTGCATAGAAGTGAAATTACTTAAGACTGTTTAGAGAGCAAAGCAGGAGAACAAGAGAAATGGGCCGACTGAGTGAATATTTAACAGCATCAGACGCTGATAGCCGAGTGCATCCATCTCTGCAACTGGGACTCTGGGTTTCCTAGTTTCACTTGGCTCCTCGAGGCACACCACTCTGGGGAGCACTTGAATAGGTGACACAACTTGACTTGCAGATGCTCTTTTTGCCAAGCTCTGACCCTTGTCCAAAGGGAAACATTCTTTCTTCAGATATACGAATAGTTTATTTCTGCCTTGACCCATGATGTGTTACTTTAATAGATTAATTCTCTGAATGACATCTTATTTCCAGCTTTTTGGGGAGAAGAAGGCAGGAATAATGGTAAACACACACACATACACCCCACTCTGGCTCTATTGATTTAACTCTCTGAACGCCTCTGCCTGGCTCTATTTCCTTTCTACTTACCTTATGGTGAGGTAAGGCCTTGCCATTCACCATTCCTTCTCTCTCTTCAGCCCTCTCTGTCTCTTTTCCTGAAATCACTAGGACAGACACAATACCTGTAGCTGTGCTTTAGAGCAATGTGCTTTTATAGCTCTTGACTGGAGTGTTGACTAGTAATAGGCATGCAGCCCTGTTAGCTCTGCTGCAAATAACCCAGATTATACCAGGAATTATTTCTTAAAAGGGTCGAGATCTCTTTCAGAACAAACCATCTGTAAACATTTGAACAGGAAACTGGTAGAGGATTTTAAACAAAGATATGAAGAGTTTCTACCATCATCAGCATCTCTCTCAAAAGAAAGAGCACAACCTTTACATTAAACCTCTTTTTAAATGGAGGACAGAGAAATTGTTGTCTACATCATCAGCCACTGGAGAGAACATACAGACTTCCAAAGTATCATTCTTATATGATTTTAAATCTTTAAATGCTTTATTGTTGCTTGAGTCCCTATGCGTAAACATCAGAATCACAAATCTTCACTATGGTCCATACGCATATTTGGTTGGGATATTAGATTTCTGTGTCTCTACTCTTCTTAATATACTTAAATCTCATTTCTAAATATGTCTATTGCATTACTAGAAGTGGTTATATATTCAGGTTTTCAATCAACTGGTTTACTTCGTTGGATTGACTATAAATTTGCTGACATGTATTGATGAGTCCTCATTTTCTTGCCCAGCAATCATTTCTTCTACTCATTTATTTCCAATCTCTCTACTTTCTTATTTGACAATATCCTATGGACAGAGCACCCTAAGCTTATAAGGAATGGAGTAAACTAATTAGCAGATTTTATGATGGAAACTATTCCCCTCCCATGTGATCACCATGTCTGGAGAATGAGCTTGGTGAAAATACACAGCTCTTGTCATACTAAGACAACAACCTCACTCAAACAAGCTCTTATTTTGCCCTTGGACTTCAGTTCATAATTGTGGATGTGGTACAAATCCAGAAACAAACAGTATGGAGCGAGGAACAGAGTTAAAAATGAAATAGCCTAAAAGCTAGATTTTGAGTTAAGAAAATTCTTTATCTTCTTTTGCAACTGACAGAAAGAAAAAAAATAGCCCCTAATAAGATGTGTTTTAAAAACACTATCATAGTTTATAGCTGAAATGTAGGGAAGTTACAGGAAATTCTCCTGCATGCAGGTGTCCAGAAGCACTGAAGGGTTACTAACGAACACTAAATACAAGTGTTGAATAGCTTGTTATGGGGAGAAGATCCAGAAACAAGAGTGAAAATCAGTGCTGGTTCATTACATCAACAGTGGGGCCAGCAAAACCCACTGCTAAAGTGTGCCTTTAACCAGCAGGTGCACGGTTTGACCACTCTAGCTTGCAGCCCCCTGGCCCTGGCACAGGATGAGCCCAGCCTTCTCCATGGATTCATGAATGACCACAAGCCTCTCGAGGTGCATCGAAATACCGTGGTGGCCCATTTTGGTCACATATTCCCATATTGGCAATTTCACCCTACATTATCCATTTCAGTTTTGCTGTGTTTGCTCACTGCAGGGGCAGTTTGTTACCAAAATGACTATGCCACAAAATTCCAAAGTAGCTTTGAAGAACAGGAGAAACTGAAAGAGAAGGTTCTGTATATTCTCGGTCTTTTCCATGGAAGTGATTCCTTCAGTTTAACGGGAATTAGCAAAATAGAAATAGTATAATGCAAACAAAAAATCACCTAAATTGGTAAAAAGACACAGATATAGAATCAATGAATGATTTCAATGCCATTTCCAGTTTCTCTAGCATACTGATGATGAATCCTATATTAATTTGGATATGTAATCTAAAATATTATCCATCATAGCAATGTATATAAATATCTCTACACAGAAAGCACTTAACATATTTAACAATTTACCAAGCTTTAATGTTTTGCAGATGACACCTAGATCTTAAAATATATAAATATGTTACCGTTCTGCTTCAACATAAGTAATACATTTGTCTGATTCAGTAATACCAAAAGTGTGTTTTTTTCTCCTGATGAATATGCTCATCATCCGTGACAGCCAGTAAAAATGATAAGGGATGCACAATAATAAAAAACTGTAGCCTTATCTAGAAATAATCTATTTCATTAAAAGAGTAATTCATTCTCAGTCTTCCGTTACTGCTGACCAATTACGGTGGTGTTGAAGAGCATCTTTAGATTGAAGTCAAGAAAGTTATATTTCTCATGTGTTTGGAGAGGAGTTTTAAAGGACATCCCAGATTATAGAAGACACTCAGAAAAGGCAAAACTTTATATTATAAAATGAACATAAAGAATCAAAAGACCTCTTGGAGATGGCATTACAAATATGAAGCAAATATTTTTAGACTAAAAAAGATCATAAAAAATATTTTAATATCTTCATAGAAACATAAGAAAACAAATGAAACTTGTTAATGACAGACGAAAGGGTTCATTTTAGAACATAAGTTTTTTCCTTATCATAAGTTTAAATTTCACATAGCATTATTAACATCGACCAAATATTATGCATTAGAATACACTTATAGCGTCCTGTATGTACTGTGTTAGTGTCTACATAAGTGATTATGAAGTAACATTTGCTCCTTCAATAGCTTTATTTTGGCAATAAGAAAATGTATGGATGCTAGTAAAATTCATGTTCACAGTAGATGAAAAAAGCCTGAAAGAATACATTTGTTGAAATTTGCATTTAGTTTTGGAAAACGTCTGTTTAACAATTGAACGCTGCCGTATTTTAACTTTTAAGCTCCCACATTGAGCAAGTATCAAGGTATTGCAGCAATTTACTTTTAGGGACATTATGCTGGGCTTTGAATTTCAAAAAATAGGAAATTACTTCTTGAATTATTTTATGATCAATGTATGGTCTTTACACAAGGAAAATTAAAGCTCTCTGACAACTCGTAGAAACACCACTGGCTGTTAAAGATGTAGGAAATTGCATAAAAGCATGAAAAGCCCTGGGTAATTTTGCAGTTTCATCTCTAAAACACAATTGTAACGACGTCTGTCTTTCAGTGCCGTCTCCCTCTTTCTTCTGAAACATGGCCTTTTAGTTCTTGCCCTTTTAAAATATCTTTGCCTACTGTACTTTGCTTCTTAATGTACTGGTTGATCTTACCAGGCTAAGAAAGTATTTACAAGGGGTGCTTGCTTTTATCTATGTTCACAGAGAATGCTAACAAATTAGAAGAAAGTGCCAGAGAACACCACATACCTTGCCCAGAACATTACAACGGCTTCTGCATGCACGGAAAGTGTGAACATTCTATCAATATGCAGGAGCCATCTTGCAGGTAATATTTTCACCCTTTAGCTTTTAAAATGTATAAAGTAAAAATGTGAAAACTAAATTCTGGATGTTTACGGAGAGTTGGATGGCATTCTGCCTGAATGAGTGATCAGCAGCAAAACTTTTCTCTGCTTCTCCTACACACACACACCCCCACTAGCAAATCACAAAATGTGTGTGCCTTACACACCCAAGTACTATGCAACACATTATTATGTATACTTTTCTAGTATAATTTGAAATTGTGCTTTGGGCATCACAAGCTCCTTAAAGACACAGGCGCCTCTGTTTTATTCACCACTTTCCCCTAAGCACAGAACACACTTTGCACATATCAGGTGCTCAGTAAATATTTCTCAAACAAATGAATGGATGAGGCCTTTCTGTCCATTAGATAACATAGTTGCTTTGGGGAGGTCACCTTTTCAAAATCCTTCAGGTCTTCTCATAAATATGATCAGTCTTGGTGTTGCTAGGCGCACACTCTTTTCTGTCGATCTGCTATCCATGTGACTTGTATAGTGAGATTATTAGCTACACCTCTACAGTTTCAAACTCAATTGAGACACAAAGAAATTGCTTGCCTGGATTTAGTTAATAAATATAAATATCTGCTGAATATTCATGGTAGAACATAATTATTTCAGAGATGGTAAAGCCAAAGTGGAAAAACGAATGTGTTTTTATTAAAGGAATATACAAGTGGCGTATGATGAAATAGGTTGTGTGTTGCTATACATTGAAAGGGGTTTCTCCCTTTCTCTGTCTTTCTCTCTTCTGTCTCTCTCTCTCTTTCCCTCTCTCTCTCCCTCTCTCCTCAAGAACTGGCTTCCTTTCATGTTTTCCTTCACTGAATATACTAGCACCTGCCTTCCAGTGAAGTCAGGCAGAGGGAACATAATTGGGAAGTTGCTTCTGCTGCCATGTCATCCTCAGCAGAGTCCCCATCATTAAACCCTTCTGATGCAGAGAGGAAACAGCCCAGGATGTACTGACCAGGAATTCAAAGTGAAGTACCCAAATAGTTGCACAAAGTCAATGACAAGTAGCTCCCCATTAGTATTGTTTTTACGTGAGCTGTTTTCTCATTTCATTGTCAAATGTCAATCTTAACACGCAGATTGTTTCCCTGAGCTTTCTGGTGAAGGTTGATTGAGTGAGAGGTAGCGTTGCTTCTCAGATGGATAGCACATGGGCTTGTTTTACAGAACAGGGTTGCCTTCATCATAATTACTTTTTTCTTCTGAAATTTAACTCTCTAACATAAGCAGAAGACTTTATGACCATAATAATCAAAGAAATTACTCTTATTGTACCTCTGGCCCTAATATTTTTCAACAATTATTCTAATGGTAACATAAAGAAGGCTTTATCCCAAACTAAATAAATACATAGCCCTATTTTTTAATTACCCATGTCATCAGAAACAAACCTTTTCTCAAATAATCTCGTTGACTTAGGTTGATTAAACAGCAAGTTAAATAAAATGTAAAGCTCACCTGAAAAAAACAGAGAGAAAATTATCCCTGGACATCTGTTGTCCCTGTATTATCATCACAAATTATCTACCAATCCTCCAATCTTCAGAATTCATTATTATAAGTATAAAAAGAACCCACATATCTTCAAAACCAAAAACACAAAGATGTCATGTTGAAAATAAGTAGTTGAGAACCATATCTACAAAGCACCATTTTTTTAGAGAGGGAGACAAAAAGCGCTAATGTCATCATGAACATAAATGCCTGTCGGCCACCTACAAAAATGGATCCAGCAGCTACAGGTAACTGGACACTATAATTTCTTGCAGGTGTGATGCTGGCTATACTGGCCAACACTGTGAAAAAAAGGACTACAGTGTTCTCTACGTTGTCCCCGGCCCTGTACGATTTCAGTACGTCTTAATCGCAGCGGTGATTGGAACGATCCAGATTGCTGTCATCTGTGTGGTGGTCCTCTGTATCACAAGGTCAGTAACGATACTCAAGGCCATTCAAATAAAGGGAGATTTTATTCCTCCTTGTCTTAATCAGATCACTCTAATTATGAGTCCTTTCATGGACTCTGCAACCATCCATTCTCTGGAGTCCTATTTCCTCATCATAACAGCATTTGAATAGCCAAATGAAAAGACATTGATTTTCATGCTGGAGTGGAACAAATTATTTTCCTTATTTTTGCATTATGATGGGGATTATTTATTTTCTAAGCGAAGGTCTTTTTTTTTTATTTCTAGTATATAATGCCAGTCTTTGTTTAAATATGCTTCTCTCTTTTAACTATGAAAAGTCAGTCTTCATTCAAACTTCTAACAGACTATTTAAATAACAGTGTTTCTTATTTACCCAGATCAGTATGCCAAATGAGGTCAGAACAGATTCTATATAAGGCCTAGAAAAGTATTGTTACAGCTCTCATTTATGGTACGTATGTTTCCAAGTATAACTCTCAGATATAATCATTTTTAACATATTTGATAAAAACAGCAAATGCATTTTTATCTTAAGTTGACAAAATAGCTTTTAATCACAAAATTCAAAGAAAATAGTTAGAACAAGAAAGATTATGTTATAGACCATTAAAACCTTTGATATATGGAAACATACAACGAATCTCACAATCAGCTTTTATATCAAACCCCAAGAACAATCCAAATGGTCATTGTTGCCTGGAGAGCTAGGTAGACAGAGATACAGAGATCTCATCCACTTTCAACAGGAAACAAAACCAAGACTAGTCAGTGATGTCTGACATTGGACTTGGAGTAAAGGAGTGGGGCCAGGTACTTGCTTAACTTCACCAGAGTGTAAATTCATGGTAACCAAGAATTAGATTCTAAATCAAATGCATGTTATTTTTGTCCTGTCTAACCAGAAGCATTATTGAAGATACTTCTTTCTGACCCAATTTCATTTTCCTTGAGAAAAAAGTTCCAAGGAAGTTTCTCAAGGTCTTTGCCAAATTCACAAGGCATTTAGACTTCCATTCATTTGTACAGCTCACAGTAAATCAGAATGTTTCCCCAAAAATTATTTTCCAAAGACAGGAAAATAAAAGAAGGTATCATATCTTTAGAAAATAAAGACCATAATATATCTCAGTATCTGTATTGCACTATCTTCTTTAAGGACAAGTGTGGCATTTGCTCTTGAAAGAGACAAAATATGGTTCATAAATCCTTGCCTGGCAGAAAGGCTTAAGGGTAGATCATTGACTGGAGCTTTGTGCTGCTCTAAGCCAAGTTGAGTTCATCAACTCGACTCTCACGTTTAGATGCCAAGTGAGTCAATGGATTATATTAAAATAGATTCTGGGGAACAAAAAGATAACTCAAGTAACCAAAAATACAGAGTATAAAAGAAAAGAATCTAAAACACAGGAAACTGCACCACATTACTCTAAGAGTCTGGAGCCTTCTAATATCTAAGGAATATCAGTACATGAAAAACAAAATTCGTATTTAATAGATATAATCTCATAACAGTTTGATTTCCTACTTCATGTACTGACAAAAATGCAAAAGTTTAAATGCTTTAGCAGATGTTTTCAGGTCTGTTATTAATCACAATTCCATTTCCATACATAATAAACACAACTGGAATACACAGAGTCCTTACCTCACCAGGAATTGTGTGTGTATATACTATATGTGTGTGTATGTATCATATATGTGTGTACACACACACACAGGCACACATATATACATTTAATAATGTTATGAAGAAGAAACAATTATCCCCATTTTTAAGATAGGGACTCTGAGGTATGAGAAGTTAACGAATTGCTGAGTTTACACTGCTGAGCAACAAGGGCAGAAATGGAGTCCAGCCTGCCTAGTGTCAGAGCCTGCGCACTTAATCACTGCTCATAGTGCCCTTGGCAGGTCATGATGTTGTGTATTCTGATGCTCAAGACAACCTAAACTGAGCTCCAAATGAGAGCCAGCCATTTTATCAAGGCATATGGACATTTTCATTTTCCATGTTTAAACAAAACCAACCCTATCCTCTGTTTACTTTTGAGAAGGAAAAATAGCGTATGAGCTAAATTAGCATTATTTCAATGCTATCCTAGGACATCCAAGCCTTCCAAAGCCTTTCCAGGAGTCGTACTAATCAATAGACCACACTATTCCCAGTGTGGATTCATTTCATTCACTTGAAAACATTCTGCTTAAAAACTAGACTTTCCACTTAGGCCATCTCCCCCACAGCCCTAAACCTTTCCTTCCTAGCGACCTGGCCACACGTGTCTGTCAAGACCCATTCCAACATATCTAGTTGCTAAGAGATTTACAAAATCTCACAGAGCTGAGGTCCCTCATTCTCTCCTATTTTCTTCCAATCTCTTCCCCTCCTGATCTCTCCCCTTTTCCACCTCTTTTCTTTCTCTTCTCTTTTTCCCACTTTCTTTTTTTTCTAATTTCTCTTCCTTGTTTTTTTTTTACTATTTTAATTAAACCACTGCCCTCCTAAATACAATGTGCGTCATAAAAAATATGGACATCTAGAGACAAGTTCTGCAATGAAAAGAGTTACCATCTTGAGAAGTTGGATTTTCAGTCTTTTTGTCTCCATCTCCCACTTGCTGGAAATGTGACTTCCAGCTCCATGTTCATTTTGACAGACCTCCCCCCCAGAAAAGACTATATATATATATATATATATATACACACATACACACATACTATGCATATTTATTTATTCATCTATAAACATATATATGAATATATATTCTCTGATACCCCACAGTATATTATAATAGGACTTTATATGAACTTTATGTTGTTCTTATTTGCATTGTCAAAGCATCCTTGTATTACAAGAGAAAAGATACAAGATCAGAGCTTTACAGATAATCTGACTGAATATTAGCTGTTTATAGAAGCTAAATAATTGGTACCAATTTATGTCTTTAGCTTACAGTATTAATGGACAAAAATAATATTAGGCTAATACAAAACAAGATCCCTTTCCACTACATATCAGATATTAACAGCTGGCTCATCCTCTGGTTTGATAGGGTTTAAACTTGCAGCATTGAAATGTCAATACAACATTCACCCCTAGGACATTTACAATATGAAATTGTTGAAGACCTTTAAAGTGAAATTAGATGAGCTCAGGACTTGCTTGACTGCATTGTGCTGAGTCATTCTTTGTGCTTTAATGAGTAAGCAGTTGAGGACTAGGTAAACTTCCTTTTCAGCTTCTGCCTCTGTTCCTCGATCCTCCACAACAGACGCTTAAAGACAACTGCAAGGAGAAGCAAAAAAAAAAAAAAGAAAGAAACCTCTTCCCAAATAATCCCAGCCTCTACTAATAATAAATTCTTTCATCTGAAATATTTTAATAACTTGACTAATCCACAACTTCACTCTGTGATTCTAGAATAGCACTGGACTAAGATTTGTAAACTTTCCAACCTTCTAGGAAATGTCCCAGAAGCAACAGAATTCACAGACAGAAGCAAAATACAGGGCACTACAGTTCAGACAACACAACAAGAGCGTCCACGAGGTTAATCTAAAGGGAGCATGTTGCACAGTGGCCGGACTACCGAAAGCTTGGACTACACAATACAGTATTATAGACAAAAGAATAAGACAAGAGATCTACACATGTTGCCTTGCATTTGTGGTAATCTACACCAATGAAAACATGTACTACAGCTATATTTGATTATGTATGGATATATTTGAAATAGTATACATTGTCTTGATGTTTTTCTGTAATGTAAATAAACTATTTATATCACACAATATAGTTTTTTCTTTCCCATGTATTTGTTATATATAATAAATACTCAGTGATGAGAAAAAATCGGCATTCTTAAATTTGCGGTATCTCATAACTGTAAATATAATCAAGCTAGTACAATCTGTACAGGTACCAGTATTTCATCTTTCTCCAGATCTTGAGACAGAGCATTAGTTTATACAGGACTCAGTGGCTAGGTTTTGAGTGATTCCAAGATCGAGGGAAATGATGGTTATTGGAAAGGAGAAAAAATAATTTACTTTATATCGAGTGAGGATAAAATATTTCAGATCTTTGAATCATCTCTATTTCATCAAATTTCTTCCTTGGTCCTCCATCTTCAGCCCCAGAGCAGAAAAATCTCTGGCAAATAAATTAAATCAAAGAAGAAGGGGAATGAAAGTGTTTCACAACTCATAAGGGAGAAGGAAAGAAGATATTGGTTTTGATTTGGGAAGCATCTTAGAATCTCCCAGTGAAGTGCATATATCCAAAGGGTCCAGAACAAGTTACATGTTAGGAATATAGAACACAAAATCTTCTCCATTTAGGTCAGTGGAATTAACAACTAGGGGAAAAATTTAATAACATCGTTAAACGTGAGACACAAAATCATGAATTCTCAGAAGCACCTTGCTATATTTATAGTATACAGCTCTTTAAAAAGAAGTTAGAATCACAACCAAATACCTCATGAATACCTTTATGGCTAATGCAACACAATTACTTGAAATGGACTAAGATGATAATGTTTCAAGAAAACAGAGAAATATGTTTGAGCATATTTATATGATGCGATAAGAAAGAAAATTAATCGCATTGCATCTGAAAGACCTTAGTGGGAAGTTGATATGGATTTTTGAGCATACAAATAGGTATAACCACTTTGTTTAGAAAAAAAATAAACTGTGAAAATTCTCAAAGAATAAGTTGAAACTATCAAACCAAATAATTGCCTTATTATCATTTTGTTCTTCATAGCTTTCTATGGCTAATATAGTAAATAAAGCTTTCTTTGCCTCCTTCAAATGACCTCTGCATGGACTAAAAGGAATGACACTCCTGGGTCAAAAAAAAAGACAAATATCAAATCAACACATTCTGAATATAAAGTATTCAGTGAAAAATGTTTCCTACAGTGATATTTAAGATATTTGTTAAAACATTAAAAAAGGTGACAATCTAAATAGGATTTAGGACTCTGTGAAAAACCTGCTTTTCTAGGTTAGTCATCACTTTGAAAAGTGTGACTCTATTGGCACAACCATCACTCAAGTGTTTCCGTAAATCGGTCCTATGCTGCTTGTACAGAACAAACTCCATTTAAACTTCTGCATGGGATTTTAGTTTGGTTAATAGGTGCAGAGATGTAACTGGTACTGATCTCCTTTGTAAGACAGTAGTTGTGGCAAACAAAACCTCCTTCCTCCTAAAGGAAGAGCAAAAATGCAACATCACAGAGCTTAGTAGACTTTAAAAGAAACAACAACGCTACTGACCTTAACTTGTAAGAGTATGAAATGACTTGTTTCATTAAATGTTGGTATGTTACTTTGCGTGAATTTTTATCAAAGGATCATAAACCTGAGTGTTGGAGAAGTCCTTAGAGTTAATAGTAATAATATAATATAATAAAGTGCATTCCTGTTCACCTCCATGCTCACTCATCCCCTAAAGGAATCCCTTGTAAAAGGTGTATGACACATTTTACGTGAGTATTTATTATGCACCAGCCTCTATTCAAGGTCTTAGGGAAATACAAATAAAATATGATCTTTACTCTAAAAAACCTCACAATCTAGTCCTGACAGGTTTTCATCCAGCCTCTACTTGCATATCTCTTATAATTTGGAATTTCATTCTTGGATAATTCTAATTTTGAGACTATTTTGAGAAGTTGAAATATACTTTCTAAGGTTTCTACCCATGACTTCTATTTTTCCTTTCTGGAGCAAAGAGAGAATAGTAACAAGTATTTAAAAATATTTGGACAGATATTTTGTTTTCCCACTCATTCCATGACTTCGTTCCAAGTATTTTCCTCTCCAAGTGAAACATCCTTAACATCCTCATTTGATGTTCATGTGATATGGTTTCCACTTCCTCGTAGCATCTGTGTCATCCTTGCTTAGACAAACTCTACTTCGTCACTATATTTCTTTAAGTGTGGAGCTCAGAATTGCACAGTCTACTCCGGTTGTGGTCTGATCAGCACAGAATATAATAGAACCAGTAGTAAGCAAATTTAACTAAGAGCCATGATCTCCAAATTCAAGTCTCACTTTGACCGCAGATGTGCTGTGAAACCAAGAGAAGTTATTTCACATCTCAGGCCTCAATTTCTATCATTTCTATCTCTGTAATTCCAAGATGCTGGATATTCATAAACCAGGCACTATACTTCTATTATTGCTACCCAAGACCATATTAACTATTTTTGCTGCCTATCTGCAACTTAAATTCAAAACTCTTTTTAAATAAACTGCTAGTAAGCCCTGTCATTCACTCCTTCATTCATTCATTCATTATACACTTGTTGTACATTATGCTTGTCCTGAGGGCCACCAATCATTAGCATCACACTAAGCTATGAGAAGACAAAGGTAAATAAGGCAGAGTCCTGCCTGTAAATAACTCATGATCAGATCATCCTGGTTCTTTGCATCAAAGGTCTCACTGCTTTGTGAGGAGACTGAGAGGTAAATAAAAATTATAAAGAATGTAACAAAGTCTATGATCATGGTCAGTTCAGAGTCCTTGGGGACCCTACAAGAGGACCCTCTAGGCTGAGTAGACATGTCTTTTCAAGTAAGATACACAGGAGATGAGTTCCTCTTTCCCCACACAGACTCTGACTTCTGCTTCTGGGATTTTATGCACTCCTCATGCTCTCTTCATGCCCTTCTTCTCTCCACAATACCCAGAGCAAACAACAGCTTATCCGTGAAGCCTCCATGACTCCCTTGGCAGTCTTCCTAATTCTGTTATAGTACTTTCCATGTTATTCCTTAATTGTTCATGCAAGTCTGTCTTTCCCTTAGCCTAGGAGCAACAAGAAGGCAGAAAATTAATGCCTTGCCAGTTGTTTCCATTTATTCAACAAACATTTATTGGGTGCCTACACCATGCCAAACACTATTCTAGGTGCTGTTATGTGGTGATAAAGTGGATAACAGGTCTCTGCTCTCAAGCTCACATTCTAGCAAAGGAAGTGGAGGTGATTAATCAAACAATAAACAACAACAACAACAAAACTATAAAGTTATAAGTCCTATTCAAAGAATTAAAAATAGAATGAGGTGATTCAAGGTGACTGAGTGGTTACTGGAGATTTGGTCCCTCCAAGGAGAATGTAGGATTTACAACTTGGCCTCTGAAGCAAGAGAGAAATTGGTCGCAATCTAAGCTCCACTTTACTAACTACTTAACCTTGGGCAAGTTACCTAGTCTCTTTATGCCTCATATTTAAAATGGGGAGAAAAATGTCTTTGCACACCCAATATGACCATTATGAGAAAAAGACAAGACAATCCATGTTGTGCTTAGAATGATGACATGCACAGAGTAAACTTCCAATACGTAGAAATTAGTTTTTAGGAATATAATAAATATTTGTTGTTAAGTAATCAAGAAGAATAAATCATATGTCATCACTTAAATAAAGCATAATGGAAATCATATGGTTAGAGTTAGAAGGAATCAAGCAATCACACTTACTCAAAGGAGTGTCTCTTGTCTCTTTGAGGCAAGAGAGCTGATTCTAGAAAAATAAAGCAATATAGAGTTAAGACACAATGCAGCTCCTCTAATTTTTTTCAAATGGGTCCACTGGCTTCATGTCTGAACAAGAAAAGGGATCATTTTTTCCCCTTTAAAAGAGGTCTATTCTGATAAAGCACATACCGGTAAACCTCTTGCGTGTTTCCAGGCACAGGATGAGTGAGTCAATATTGCAGAGACTTTGCAGGGCTGAATTCTCTATTTTCATAAATCCTTGAGGAGCACTCAGTGCAGACTATCGAAATATGACAGAGATTATCTCAAAGTCCTATTAGACTCTCTACTAACGTTTATCTTCAGATGCGACTTCCCTTTTCCAAAGTCATGCAGTACCTGCACCAACTCTCACTGTTTCTCAATTACAGGAGATGTTTCAGTTATATAATTAATCATCTGGATATCAAGAAAAAAAAACCTTTTCATTGAATTAATTGCTATCTTTATATGAGCATCCACATTATATGAAGAATTAGGATTATATAAAGTAATCGGTATTGGTTTTATAATCGATGCATAAATATACAAATAAATATGACCCTTTGAAATCAGCCTCAGGACAGTAGGGGTGATGTGTAGCCCACCTGGTCATATTCAGGCCTCCTGCCAGCCTTACTCCAGACAAAAATCGACTTTGCTGGTCCACCTACTCTGGGAATGTGACCTTGATTGATATCTATCCCCGGTAATACTATATGAGTCATTTTGACTTACTCATTTACTTGTAACTTTTTCATTAATTTTCATTATTTCTCTTGCATCAGGTACGAAGTGAAGGAAATAGTGCTTGCCTTTATTTTTCCAAACCAAATTCAATCCAGCATAAGAACCTAACTCAGAGTTAATCAGGTATTATGGGGGAGGCGGAACAGGAACAAGTCCTGGTCGTCTGTTCCTTGTGGTCCCATTGCCACTGCTAAATCTTCCCGTCTTCCTGATCTGTCAGAGGCACTCCCTGCACAGGGAGCTTAGCCACAGTGACCTCCGGAGGCAGCTGTCCTCAGCGCCCACACAGTCAACCCATTCTGCAGGGGGCATTTTGAGAGGGCTCTGTACCCTTCCTCTGTGGCATCTCCCCTTGCTGGGCCTCCTCCCTTTCTCAGGATCCTAACCATGCTTCTTCCCATCGAGAAGACTCTGTCCTGGGTATCAGCCGTCCTCTGCCACAACCCAGCTTAATTCTCCTCTTGGACTCAAGTCTTGAAAACAAAGTCCTTTTTATGAGTCCAGCTATGAAAACAAAGCACAGAGTAATGTCCCAAATTGTCACCACAGTACATGAAATTACTAATAAATACATTACATAAATAACACTTGTTTAAGTAGTAAAATTTGAAAATATAGATAAGCCAGCAACATAAAATAATCCTACCACCAAGAGATAAAGACCACAGAGTTCGTGTATATCCTTTCAGATCATTTCTATAAATATAGATTGAGGTTTATATAAGACAATAAAATAATTTTTCACAAACTGAATCCTCACTAAAGAATAAGCTATAAAGTTTCATAGTCATTTAAGCATAATTTATCAAACTACACACACAGTGTGGTTCTTGTGTAAGTTTCAATCCCTCTCAGTCAGGAATCAGTGAGGCCTTCAAAGGGTTTCGCTGAGGATCTCTGAGCTATCTATTTGCATCTTTATCTTTCTCTCACCCATATCACTAATTTTCCACCAAGTCCCATACTCCTGACAAGGGTCCCTTCTAGTGTAAGTGCTTTTATACCCCTTACAAGGTATTCTCAGTCTCACAGCCTGCAACTATCTAAAGTTTACCCATAAAGCATTGGGACCTCATCAACAGAGTTTCTCCTTAATTGTCCCTGTGCCTAACTGAATCTACCGAAATCCAGAGATGCTAAAGCGGCTTAACTCTCCACTCACGATGAGGATGTCTTGTTTCTCTTTCACTCTGCGAAGGCTTCTTTCTGATCCCTGAGCTGGAGAAAGGTTTGGCCATTTAACCATCACATGCCCTCAAAGTACTTAAGCCAACGCTGCTACTCCTCCAACAGTTTGCACTCCGGTTAAACTCAGCTCAGGATGGTGCTAACCTCTGAACTGAGTTGTTTCCCACCCTGGGAGTCTCCTTCACTGTCTTGTATAGGATGAGTAAAAAGCAGTTCATGGGCATTAATTGAGGCATCTGATTTGGTTCAGAACCAGGAGTTAGTGTAAGTAGAGTAACATTAAATAACAATAGCAATGACATTAAGAAATGTCCTTATTTTTACTTTTGTTCATTAAAAAATGTATCACTTGATTATATTTAAAAGTACTTAAACTTTCAAACTTGAATACAATATAAAATTGAATAGTTAAAAACAATATAAGAATATTACTTAAATAAAGGAATGCACAAATAGCTGCCACCCATCGCGTGAGCTGAAGCTATTATAAAAGGATATTGAATTTTCCTGGATGGACTCATCCGGTAAAGACAGTCTATTCTTCTAACAGGCTGTGCTATATGTTACTTCAAGGTGTCTCTTTACAGGAACAAAGATGAAGAGAAAACACTATGGCCACTAGGGAATGCACTTAGCTCCTTACTACTTACTTGAAAAAAAGGTTCTCAGCCAGAAGTTACTCCATCTGTTCACATCCATAACCTCTGGACCAATGGCATGTCAAGTAAGAATGCTCAGAGTGAGAAATGACGATATGTAGAATGGGAAGAGAAGAAAGTGAGCAAGAACGAGCTGAGGAAGGCAGGAGAGATGGAGATAGCAAACAACTGGTTGGGAGGAGTGGGTGATTATGAGAAGAGGAATTTAAGAGATGGTCCATTCCCATAGTCCTTCAGAAAGAAGCACGTCTGAAGCGCTTAAGCAGCAGCGCAGGAATATGGTGTGGCAGCAAGTGAGCAGGGAGCAGAGAGGCCGTACCCCAGGAAGGCCTCTTGCCCTGCAGTCTCTGAAGGTCAACCTGATGCGTGCACAGGATTGGTAGGCAAGGAACTGGCTTGGCAAGCTGGGCAGAATGAGGCCAAGGCACAACTCCAAAAATGATTGCTGGGGACCTCCGGGTGAGGAGGAGAATGTGTTTAAACTAAAAGTTTTGTCATGTGCATATTTTCTTCTTCCCAATTCTTGACCTCAAGATATGCAGATTAGATTCTTTATATTCTGCAGGACAACCTTGTCCAAAGCACCAGATCTGCTCTCTGGATAGAGAACAAAGGAACAGCACATCCTCTCCACCCAGAGGCTGGCCCTCCCTCCGGGCTGTGGAGGTGCTGTGGCAATCACAAACGCAGGCTGCTGGAGAGTATCTGATCTGGCTCCACGTAGAAAACAGAATCCTGGGGTCTTAAAGCAGCCCTGAGCAGCACAGAACAGACACGCTAAAAATGGAAGCGGACTGGGCCCTGCTTACAGAAGACAAATCTATCTGTGGTCTGCCTGGGGAAATATGGGTCAGAACTGCCAAGTGGAGCAAACCATTGCAAAGTATTGTTTAGGTTTGAAAAGATGAGTAGAAAGAGAAAAATGACTGCTCTACAAGTGGAGGTTAAGAAAGGAATGGGACTGGAAACCCCAGTGTTCACCTCTTAGCCTTTTGGAAGGCATGTGGCTCAGTTCTTCACAGGACAGCATGAGCCCAGCCGGGTGACTTGTAATTAAGCTCATAGACCAAAGTCTTGTAAACAGCCAGGGACGTTGCTGATGTGCCCTCTAGAGATTTAAGACTTCACTGCCCATCTTCCACATAATAACATTACATTTCTCTTTTAAATCAGGTGTTCACTCGTGCCCAATTACAGTAATGCATGATTTACATAAAACTAACTCTCCTGCTTAATTACAGTCATGCAGGGATTAAGGGAGAAAGGACTTCTACTTTCTAAACGTTATGTGCTTTAACACTTAGCCTCTTTATGACGTATGACTGACCCCATCGCAAATGAAGACCAGTTCTTCAGTCACTGGGATTTACCACACATTTTTTTCCCTTCCATCGGGATTACATTTCAAATGAGTCATCAGAATCTCTGTCTCGTTAGAGCAAAGAGCCAATTCTCCTGAAATGTGAATGTATAAAATGGAGGTCTTTGTAGCAAGGATCTCGGGTTCAGAAGTTTTGCGTGCAGTGCAGAGTGTAACTGTGTGGGCAAAGAATCTGCCAAGGGCAAGAGAAAGGGTCTCTAGTTTTCCAGAAGCAGTGAGGAAGGTACTTTTTTCAAAGGGTGATCCAAAGCTGCTTGGACAGGAAAACGATGAAAGGCTGCCTCTTCTCTTATCTTGCATCTGTCACTTCTCTGCATTCGCTTTTGCACAAACATGAACATAATTTTTCTGTGAGTAAGGAATTGTTCCAATTGCCCATTAACGGAGAATTAAAAGTGACGTTCCTTGCAACCCACACAAAAAGAATTTTTTTCCAGACCTGGTGCCAGAAAACTGGAGTTGAAGAAAAGTCATTGAGCTGGCACAATAAGAAAATGATTGAAGGCAACAGGCATTGAAGTTTCCTCGTTATCAGTTCAGTGGGGACATGAAAATGCTGCCCTGAAAAGCTGTACAAAAATACCTCCAGGGGCCTGAATGCTCACTGCACAGGCTAACCACAAAAGATGGCAATTTCGTCTTGCCATGTTGTCAACCCTCTTTTCACCCAGGATGCAGAAGAGCCAGATACCATAAGAACAGGCTTGGAAGGAGAAAAAGAGAGACAAGATAACCTGTGAGCTCCTGGGAAAATTCATGGAAGAGCAAGATCTTATACTCAGAGCAGATTGCATTGCAAGGAAAGGACTATAAATTGAAATTAGGCAAACTGGACCTTATTTCAGAAAAATGAAAAATGGAAAAACACATTCCTAACTCAGGGTCTCAGTTAATTTCTTAAGCAATCCCATTAAACACTGTGCCTAATAAATTAGATACCTATATCACAGCAAGAACTTTTATAAAAAGATCATTTACCAATAATTGCCTTTAATATGTGGAAACACTTGGCATACTGTACAAAATAATTTTACTTCATAACCCCTGCCTGTTTATTCAGCGGCAGAACATAAAGTGAAGAGACCTTCTTCGAGCCCTTAAATCCAGGAGGGCTTCCGTAGGGGACATTTTCAAAGACATCTTTGGAAAGGCTGGAGGTAATATACAGTCACCTGATAGTTTGGGGGAAAATTGGTCCAGTCATCTGTGTTTTGGCTCCTTCTTTTCATCATTGCAAATTTTTCTGTCAGGATCTGAGGCTTTAGAGAGATCAAGTTGTTGATTTTATTTTTCTCTGAAATCAAGGTCTTTCTCTTCTCCTGAGTTACTTCTTGCTGGCACTAGCTGCTTCACATCGTGCCCGATGCTATAAGACACCTTCACTTTAAAATGCGTGAATCAACCTTGAATTTTGCATCCTTTGATCCTTTGTTGAGTTGTTGTTTCACAATGTCAGAAAGCCTCAAAAGCTATGACTTGAAGAGTGGCCCCACAGAGGAACACTATGCTGGATTTGATCCTGAATACACAAAATCAAGACTCCTTCCGTTGCAGACAGAACTGTTTGTGTGACCTGAGAATAAGGGAATGAAACAGTCCTTAAAGGATTGACTTTTTCTTTCTCGCTACGTCTGAGGGTTTTAAGAATTGGTACTATGGTTTACTGAGTGTGATAATGTATGATGCACATAAAATTACAATTTATGACACAGGATAAAATCAAGACCCAGGTAGATTGATTTTCTACTCATCTCTTATAGGAGAGATATTGTTTGGCACTTTATGAATACCAGCTCACTTATTTCTTACAAGAGTCTCTGAGACACGTTATTATTATACCATTTTTATGATGAAGTAATTGGGAAGCAACTTGTAAGGTTGTAAATAACTTGTCCAAGGTTGCGGAGCCAGACCTAGTCACAGTCAAAATTTGAACCCAGATCAAACCATAATCCATTCTGTTCCACCCTATCACGCTGTGTCCACTACTTTTTGTTTGATACCAGCATGGCAGAAATCATACATCTTTCAAGGTTACCTGTTGGCCAGCCAAATTCTTGTTCCAAAAATGCTGTCGTTGCTCCAATTATTTTGAAATTTTGCCATGGAAATTATCCTCAGAGATGACTTATGAACCGAACCAGCACATGTGTTTCAACATATTATAAGGATACTGGCTTTGGCTTCCTACCTTTCTCTCCTTTTTCCCCTCCTCCTCATTCTCCCAATTTTAATGAGCTCCACTATCCACATACCTCTTTCTACCTACCATATAGGTGCCAGGGAAAGAGTTGAACAAGGTAATTTCCAATTGTTATAAGTGATATCATGTCAGACGTTACCTTGTTTGTGTACATGTTTGCTCGTTTTTCTGTCTCTTCTTCATCTCTGGTCCCTCCACCCCAAGGAATGTTAAGCTTCATGAGATCAAGAAGCCTGTCTTGTTTATATGGCCCAACTGCTTAGAACAATTCTCAGAATATTGCAGGTGATCAATTAATACTTATTGAATGAATGAAATTAAAATCACCTCTGAGCTTCTGCCACCCTACCTGGACTAACTGGCCACATATATCAGGAACAAAACTATGCCATTATGGTATAAATCAGCAGAAGCTGAATAATCTTTGATTTGAAAGTTGCCGGTCTCTGAAAGAGGCCCCAGAAGTCTAAGCCGATAGTACAGAGGCTACTAAAAGGGGCTTGGAGTCTTTTTTATTCCTCCTTTCTTCCTTCCAACCCACCATAAGCCACACTAGTTTCCAGGCAGCACACTGGTGGGGCTTAGGGTGGTATGGAGCTGGTGTGCTATAAATCATAGTCATTACACATGTCAGCAGCCCCCAGCTGAGATCTTTAACTCAGTGCTATGAGAGATTTCAAGGGCATCCACTTTCAGAAAGTTTTAGGAGCATTAAATGCCTTTTGCAACCCACCAGGCTTTTTAACTCATATGCACCTGATACTTATTGGGTGCGTTTTATCTCATAATCAATTTAATTAGGAGCTGTCCGATTAAAAATGATTTGTTGCTTCTGAAAGGCACTCAAACTGTAAGATTCATTTGTAAAAGCTGTTCTCTTTCCCTTGTCTCTCATTCTGTCCTTTCAGTGCCTAGTACAAAACAGCATAAGAGGGACAATGCCTTGTGGCTACCTGGACTGCCAAACAAATGTGCCTAACAAAGCTCATTTAAAAAAATGAGTGAATGCTAAGTCATTATTGGAGCCTTCAGATGGCATACACACACTCATTGAATAGTCAAGATGGAAACAGGCCCTTGTTTTATTTCTTATTACTATCCCTTATTTCTGTCCTTTTCTCAAAGATGGGAAACTTTTTAAGTGGCTCTGCAGGGCAGAGATCAGAATGGCCAAAGGGGAACTTATACGTAGGATAAAACTCAAACACAAATCTAAGCAGGAACAAAGGGACAAAGGGTACCTGGTCTGATTTCATTTGTTCAAGACATGGGTCCTGATTCTATCATTAGCCATTCAAGTGAAGGGATGCAAGTAAAAAAGGAAAATGTTAGCTACCAAAGAACAGTACTTCCAAAGCCACTGCCGGAGAAACTGTAAAATGAACCCTGCTTTCCGTGAGGTCAGCCCTAAATGAAAGAGATGTATTCAGAATAAATTACCACCAGCAAAGGCAAACAGAGAGCTCTCTGGTGAGGAAAGTAGGTACCTCTGGATTTCACCTGCCCAGCTCTGTCCTAGGGAAGAGGTGAGAGCAAGGAGAGGAAAAACTATTTTAAATGACCTAATTCTAAGGACCTATTTTAAAATTTCAAATACAAAGAACTTGCTTCATTAATGGTTAATAAAAATAATTAGTAGGTAGAAGGCACTGAATCTGTCAGACCCAAAATGCTAGAGAGAAAAATCTATAAGATGCTACAGGAGATTAAACTGTTCTTAATTGCAGACATTACTATTATGTGTTTGCCCATTTATTATTAAAATTTGATTACTCTTTCCCTCGTTGGTATAAGCAAAGTAAACTGGAGGTCCAGTGATATTTAATTGTGTTGTATTTGTTATGTGAATTGGGTCCATTCAAAATGTCCTGGGTCCAGTGAACTATTCCAAGAAGAATCTATGGGGACAGAACTATATTAGGAGCTACAAATTCAGTGCAAGGACAGCCTTAGATCTCTATAAAGGGATTTACCAATGGCAAGGACCTCCACAGTGAGTACACAGGAACCAAGGCACAAGGTTAGCAATGCACTTTTCGGCTCTGAGTGGAGACTCGCTCTAAAAACAAATTGCAAGGAGATCTATGAAGCCAAGCCACCTATGAATAATGCACACTGGTTCCTTTTCTTTTTTTTAACAAATATCACTATAGTTTTCCAGGTGAAAAAGAATGAAGTTCTCAGGATAAATAATACCTAATTGATTGTGGAAATCTGCAGTTTAGCATTTCCTTATATTTTCCATTCTTAGTACCATTCTTGAGATTTGGGGTAGGGGGAAGGGATGACAAGGACCCAAGACTGAGAGCACAACTGCCAGCTTTGGGAAGGTGACTGTTTTGCGCAGCCTTTGAGAAGCCTTGTCTGGGCACGGTGATGGCCACAGCTATCGTGCCCAAGCACTACACCACACTGGCATTTGGGCAGCAGGGGGTTTTGGCAGTGAAGGAGAATCCCAAGTAAAGCACAATCTGCCTTGTTTTAGGCTGCATTTCAGAATCAGTTGCATGAGCTAATCACTTTTTAAGATGGAATATAGTCTAGGAAACAAAGAGATCTGAGGACTTGTACAATAATGACAGAAGCTTGCCAAGTGGTGAGGTGGTGGCGCAAAGCATATTGCTTAATGTTTTGGATAGTCTTTACATTTCCTGGGAGAAATGCCCACTCTCTGTGAATTTCTCTAGATAGTCATACATCAGACAGTCAAATTCTAAGTTTGACTTAGAGTCTGTGAAGCCCTAAATAGTACATACCTGTTGAAACCAAGACAGCCTGCTGTCCTGTGTCTCATTAAAGGCGCTACAATCAGCAGGATTAGACTTGCTGAACATCCTGATGAATACTTGAAAGAGAAGAAAAGAAACAAGGACTCTCGTCAAGGAATCCCTTTACCAAAACCTTTTGTACGCTTTTAAAGTCTTATTCAGGGTGGAATTAAAAACCTTTTCCCTGACTTATGGACGTCTTAATTTTAGGAGATGTTACTCAGACATTATAACTTAGGTTGAAAAGACATCCTTCCCTCTCTATTCATTTAGGATTAAAATAGTACCTATTTAGTTCAGCCATCTTCATCATGAAATACAGCAGTGTGGCAAGATGATTACCAGCAACATTGTGACTGCATGTGTGTATGTATGTGTGTTTGACCAATCAGGCCTACAGCTGTTAAAATGCTTAGTGGGTTCCAAATTACTATAAATGCCTTTTGAAGGTAACTTTCAAAAGTGAAACACTCCCAAAATTGAAGAATTGTTCAGATCTTTGAAAAATTAAAACAACAAATGGAGTTTAGGATGAGAGTTCAAAAGGAATGAGAAATAATTCATGTCGATACAAAAGATTCAAGAAGATTACGTCAGTTTTTAACTATCCTAGCATTATTAATTTAATTTCTAGTCATTATGATAATACCGAGCATTTAGAATGCATTTAGTGTTTATGTAGATGGAGTCATTCCTTCTCAAAATTATAATTTTGAATTAATATGCTATTAAAAATGTCACTAGAAAGTGCTTTTATCATTCTGCCAGAGGAATAACTGTTCCCTGTTTCTTTTTATAAATGGAATTTCAGCATTTATTTTTTGATCTTCCTTAGCTTTTGAAAACTCTAATGTTTCTGTTTAAGAATTCTCCTTATGCTACATTAGTGCCATGTTCTTTGACAGCATAAAAAATATGCAAATATAGCCTTTTTAATGGTGATTTTCATTTTGTTACTGTCATTTAACTAAAAAACAACTGATGATGTTTCAACTTATCACTTACAACAGTGAAGTTACTGAATTGATATTTATGTTCAGAACAGATGACACAGAAACAAATATGTTTGAAATACCATCTGCACCATGTTGATTTCTCCCTTGAAGGCACAATAGAGTTGTTGAAGTTCAGCCTTAGAGGGAGTATCAGACTTGGGGTCAGAGATGGCACGTTACTACCCAAGGAAAACGGGTAGATGATGTTTGCTGAATTTGGAGATGGGTTGTGACGAAGAGGGGGAGAAGCGGAATGTAGGGCTGTGCAATCTGCAACCTCGTAGGAATCTTTCCATTTTGGCAACAAGAGCGCTCTCTCTTTTTGGCCCTCCATCTCCCAGACTGCCCACTTGGCTCCTCGCCTCATTGCCTACTCTCCTTGCAGCCTCTACTCGGTATTACACAGCTTCTCCATCTGTTGCTGGTTGCCAACCTGCTGCTTAGGAAACCCCAGAATACTCTGCGCTGAATTACGTGGGAGTGGCACCTTTCACAGCTATTTGAACTGAGAGAGGCAGGCAGCTGGGTGGGAGGAAAGTTGGACGGAAGAACTTTGCTGGAGCAACATGCCCTGCCTAGCAAGACCGACTCTTAAAGGTGGAGCTACAGGCTTATCTCGGGAGTTGCTAGATGTCATGTAGGAAGCTTTCTGTCATTCCAAAATGATTAGGAAATGAAGAGAACTCCTTTTAATGGGCCAGCGGATAGAGTATTGTATTGAATGAGATTTTTCTCCTAGCTTGACCTAGGTAAATGATGCTAGGCAATTCAATAAACTCCACTCTGCCTGAATCTCCTGATGCTGGGAGAGCCAGACTGCATCTTCATGCAGAGAAAAATTAGGTTTCTGTGAAGTCTTTCTACCCTCCCCACACACACACATGTTCACTCCGCTTATCTCCATTCATATATCCCATTAGCAGGCAATAATAATTATAATAATAGTTAACATTAATTGGGCACTTATTCTTTGACATAATTGGTATTAAGCTCTTTATGTGCTATGCCGAATAATTTCCATTTGCCCCTCAGAGCCACTCTATATGTATCTTCACCCTGCTCTGTGCCCCTCTCTGTGCCCTGGGAGGCTGATGGCTCTGTGTTTTCTCAACAACCCCATGAGGTAGGTACCCTTTAATAGGTGAGGACGCT